>NC_053417.1:16417705-16562705 GCF_016859285.1 Xiphias gladius | reverse complement strand
CAAAAGGTATTTCACGCATTTCATTCCACCTTCCACCTTCCCCATGTCGGCTTGATGATGCAGTGTTTCGCCTATATCCCCGTAAAATGCCCTGACGGTTGTATTGGCTCCGCACAATGTGACAATAACGGTCCACCCCGGTCACAACACTTGTGCACAAGACTCGCTCTCTCTCTCTCTCTCTCTCTCTCTCCCTCTAACACACACGCACACACACACACGCAGACGTACACGCGCGCGAGCACGCGTACAAAACACCGCAGGATCCGCTTAGACTCTTTCCAGACCGCCCATTTCAATAATGAAGAGGGGGCCTAAAGGGGGGACCGAGACTACGCGGTGGGAACATTGGGAAGTGTTCGGCAGAAGGGTCGTTCTTCCTGTAACGAAAGGTCCTACCTTACCACTTGATATAGAATGATATTCAATACATGTTCAGTGTGCCCTTTTTCTATTTGACTGCAAACTTGTCACCTCATCTCACACTTTGGTATAAAGTCTCATGTACCAGCACTGTATCCTTTACGTGTTTCTGATAGTCTTAAAATGTGCGTGTAACCTACTAAATAGTGAGATATGTGGTATTTTCTTATCTGTTAAAATTCCCGATACTGATATAGCATCAAGTAGTTTTACAACAATATACAATATGTAGCTGGATGTTTTTCTTATTACCATATATTAGGCTAATTGCCACAATTTTTGGTCATGCACATATGAAGTAAGGGATCTAGCCTCTTTTGATGACAGAATACTCAGACCTCACACACTGCACAGAGCAAGTATTATTAAGACAGCAACTAAACAAGGGAAAGCATGGTCTCTATTGAGAAACTAGATGTATTAAAAGATCTGCTTCCTTTTGTAATCAGATAACAACTAGAATTTTCTCAATTTCCTTTTACAAGAAAAACGTGATGTTAAGGTGTTGAGACATTTCCTAAATGCAATAACACAACCTTCCCCATACATTCAAACCACATGACAGTGCAGCAGTATAAGCCTCTTATGGAAAATAATAATAATAACAATAAAAGTTTCAAAAAATTAAACGAAGGAAGTCACCTAATCATTCATCAACGAGACTGGCTCACTAATTCTCCAAGGATGGACTGGGAGCTAAAATAGTTTGAGCTTCTTTCTGTCCTGGAGTGATGAGTTAAGGAGCTCCACTTCACACAAGTTTAACCTCCGTTGTCCTCCTCATTCAACTTGATCTTTAAAGATGTAATGAAAGTCATTCTTAGTAAGTAAGTTCCCAGGAAAAAGTAAGGCTTTTAAAAAAAATCAAAACAAGTCATAGTGTTTTCGAGAAAACAGACATTTTTATGGTATTGTCATATTAAAAATCACTTGGTTAAAAAATGACCCCGTTTGGGTTTTTAGTATTATTTTTTTCATACTACTATTGGGTTAATGAGTCAATACAACTCCTTGCTTTGGGTGTTTTTTATACTGGGTAAAGTTAAACCATTCCTGCGTTGGTTCCATATTGAACCAAATTGGAGTAGTTTTATCCCACTCATTTTTAGTGTTTATTTTTCTCTTAATTTTTAAACACAACCCGCTGACTTCTTATTCATCATCTAATCCCGAACAAAGCAATAGTTATTTCAAACAAGACACAAACTAAATCCGCTGCTAATGAACTGAAAAGAGTAGCCCATATGCCAAATTTCTTCCCTCAGTGCCATCAGTGACTGGGAGCAACAACAACATGTTCAACATAAATATTTTCCCCACAACCATGGAGAGCAGAGGGAACATCCAAAGAGCAGTTCATTTTAACAATAGGAAATTAGGCACTGGTTAGAAAATGTCCTTATAGAGGAGGAACAAAGTGGTCTGCCAAGCTGAACACTAGAGGAAAGGAGGAGACAGGAATGACATGATGAAGAGAGAGGGAGAGAAGGCCTAGAACAAATTCTTAGATGATGTACTAATGTGAATAATCACTAACGTGCCATTTCAGCCATTCACACACCTATCCCTCTTTAAGCTGAAAGTAAAGCGCTCAAAGCAGCAAAGTTTGTGCTTTGCGACCCAGTGGGCAAGATGTGGAGGACAGAGAGAAAACAGAAAAGGTTTAGTTTGGATACTAACCAGAGCAATGTAAAAAGAAGGAAGGCTGATAAGACTGGGACAAGACCGCTGTGTCCCTGCTGACTGGTTGTTGTTGGCTGATGGTGGCTGAGTTGCTATGTGGTTCCAAACATGCGAGCAAGAAAAATGAGTGCAGGTCATAACCTTCATGAAAATAGATAATAAATAGCTGCAGCGCCATTTTACAGCTCAACATGATACTTAATGGGTCCATCATTGGGTTGGCATGGTCTTCAATGGCTTTTTTTTTTCACCGTGTTGACATAGAGGTAGATTAGTCTTGTGTTTGCCATATTTATAGAGAGCCTGCTGAAAGTTTGTTGTCATCACCGTTGCCCTAGCAATTGTAATCAGGAATTTGCTTTTGTCCTTCATTCCTAAACGAGTGGGGTCAGTTAAAGCTGTTGTTATTTGCTGTTTGTCTGTTGCACTCATGTTTGGGTAAGGGCCTGGACCTTTTCCCTCGGCTCTGAGCTCATTATGATAACAGACTACTGGCTGTGAGGGTCAGCGATAGTCTTGTTTTTTAAGGAGGTAAGTTAATCTGTAACTAAACTGAAGCTTAGTATAATTGTTAGCCTATTTTAGTTTTTGAAAGAACTGTATTAATTAAACTGTGATCATAACATTCGCTATTGCAACAACAACCCGGCAGGAAACTTTAGCATTGAAAGAGAGTTCTATCTGTGGCAGCACAACACCACCTACTGGTCAAACTGCAAACATCGACCGTAATTTATTTTCAGGGAAAGAACCTGAGCACCTATGCTCTGCTCCGCATTCATGCACTGGGAGACGCAAAGTACAAAATACAGGGTTTTACAAATGGTCACACAGGCCTTTGTGACTTTGACAGTAGCTTTTGATGGAAGGGAGTGCTACGTAGTCACAGTATTCATCTGTGTTTAGAGTGTAAGAGATGGAAAAACTATCAAGAGAAAATAATGCACAAGCAAATCCTGGTTTCTTCTCAGAGGACAGAGAAAGTTCGGAGTTTGCAGCCGAATTGAGAGTGAATGGGAAGTGGTTAACAAACCACAGCATCTGTTTGCTGCTCCTGCCAGAGTGAGGGGTTATCTGAGGTCATGTCTGGAAAACCTTTGATCAGACAGCCTTGCTAAGATGAGGTTTCCCGGCAACACAGCCAGAGCTGAAGAACATCGGGGATGATCTGTGAAGCGGCAGCATCAGCGGAGGTGAGAACACAGCCAGAAACCTGGAGAGGGCTATGCGGTGAGGAGAGGTGCAGAATTCAAACGTCAGTGAGAAGAAAGAGGGTGAGAGGGAGAGACAGAGGGCTCTGTGACAGTCCGCTCCAATTCATTTGGCACCAACATCTATTGGCTGTAGTTTTCTACTTGAACACAAGAGGGTAGCATATTCTTGCAAAAAGAGATGCGTAGTTTGAACCAAGAGAATTGGTGTGCAAGTCAAAAGATGAAATTTGCTTTATCAACTCTTAAGGTGAGTCATGCATTATTAGCTGTCATGTCTACATGTCTTACTCAGACGCCTGTGTCAAAATTTCTACGGGGCATATTCCATAATAATGTTGTGTTTAACCAAATTATCACAAAAAGGGGGTCAAGGGAAAGCCACAGCTAACTTCCCTCTCGTGTCCTCTCCATGGTGTCATTGTCACCAAATACTTGTTTTTCCTGTGTTATTGCCAAACCAGCAAACACGTGTTTGGATTGCGCTGAATGGAATCTGACTGATAAACATTTCTCTTGGTCGCTCTCTACTGCCCTTATTTTTATTGTTCGGCTTCAGGTACTAATAGGTGACAGATTATAGCAATAATCTTCATAAATGAGTTGAGAAACATAACAATGCAGCTGCTTCTATACAGGGAAAACGGGGGTCACTGAATGGTTTAATGGGCATGAAAATGATAGTGAATCATACGCCAGGGCTTTCACTGTCACCAGATCTCAGCCCAACTGAATACCTATGGGAGATTTTGGAGTGACGTGTTAAACAGCGATCTGCACCACCATCATCAAAACACCAGATGAGGAAATAATATTATTTGGAAGAATGGTGTTCATCCTCACAGTAGAGTTTCAGAGACTAATCGAATCTATGGCAAGGAGCGTTAAAGGTGCTCTGGTGGTTCGTGGTGACCCAACACCGTACTATGATACTTAATGGTTGTTTTTTTATAATTTATGACCTATGTGTCTATGTACACTCCCCGTTCTTTCCTCACACAGCTTTCCCACAGCTGTGTTCCAACCAGTTTTCTATGGTGACAGGAATTCTGCTGCACTGCTAGGAACACCACAGCCAATCCATCTTCTTCTCTGTGTATAAAATACAGAGCTGGACTCTCAGGCCTGCATGGTGTGAACAACATTCCTTCACCCCGGGAAGTATGACAGGGATGTTCAGTCTGTCTGTTCTGCATTCCTCTGAAGTCAACCCTGCTCTGCCATTGGCTATTGTCTCATCCTGGAATAATGCTGCAGTGCTGACTGAAACACGAGTTCCGTGAAATTTAGACCAGTAAGTGGTAGTGATGATTTGAGGAAACAGTTAGGTCGAAGCAGTCTTGTCATTTTTAAGCTGTCTCAAAATTCCTTGCACTCAGGAAGTCTTGGATTTGGGGATGTTAAGAGCAGAGTTGCTGTGTCTACTTGTAATTTCAATCCCTTGCTATATGGTGCATGTTGAGTAGTGAACAGTTCTATCTAAGAAGGATTTTACTTTCTCAGACTGTTTCTTTTGAATATTTTTTGGGAGCCTGAAGAGGTAAAACTTTTTTCACAAGATAAAAAGCAAAGATTATACAACCGTAAAAAGAAAACATACAGTGGCAAGAAAAAAAAGTGAACCCTTTGGAATTACCTGCATTTATGTATAAATTTCTCTTAAAATATGGTCTTCATCTAAGTTACAATTATGAACAAACTCAATCTATTTTAACTAATAACACACAAATCATTTTATTGATCTTGTCTACACTGAAAACATCATTCAAACACTCACAGTGTGGGTTGGAAAAAGTCTGTGAACCTCAGCTAATGTTATCAAAAACATCTAACTTGAGTCAGGAGTTCAGTCCAGTCAGTGAAACCAGATCGGAGTTCTGCGTTAGAGCTACTTTCACTTACAACAACCATCCAAACATTTTTAGTCTGCTATTCACAGGAAGGATTTGCTCATGTAAACCAAAAAAGATCTCGAAAGACTTAGTATCAAGATCTGTTGATTTGTATAAAGCTCGAAAGGGTTATAGAGTCATCTCTGAGAGTTTAGATATTTATCAGTCCACAGCAAGACTAAATAATGGAGATTATTTAGTTCTGTGACTAATAAGATAAAAGTTGATGCCCAGTTAAGAGGACTCCAGAGGCACAACACAGAATGATCAATGAGGTAAAAAAGGAGCCAAGAGCAACAGCTAAAGGCTTTAAGGAATCACTGGAACTGATTTACATTTCTGCTCATGAATCTACCATACACAAATCATGGTTGCGTTGGCCATGGTGTCCATGGCAGGACAGGATGAGGAAGCTACTGCTCTCCAAAAATAAGAAAAAAAAACCCATCACTGTGCACACGCAAGAGCACCACAACCCCACTACAACACTACTGGGAAGATGTTTTGTGGACTGGAGAAACTACGGTTGAATTGCTTGGGAAGAACATGCAGCGCTATGTCTGTTGAGGGTACTGTTTACCAAAATGAAAACATTATCCCATAGGTGAAGTACAGAGGAGGGAGCGTCATGACTTGGGGCTTTGCTGTCTCTGGGCCTGGACAGCTCATCATCATCCAGGGGAAAATGAATTCCCAAGTTTATCCTGGTCTCTTCCAGGATAATGTCAGGGTCCGCCAGCTGAAGTTCAGTAGAAGCTGGGTGACGCAGCAGGACAATGACCCTACACATCACAGTAAATCTACTACTGAATAGAATCAAACAAAGAAAAATCCACCCTCTGGAGTGGCCCAGTCAGAGCCAAGAACTAAGAATAAAGATACTGTGGAATGAGCTCAGAGAGCTCAGAGAGCCACTCACGCTAGACGTCCTCAGAATATGTCTGAGCTGAAGCGGTTCCGTGGGAAAGAATGGTCGTAAATTCCTCCTGAATATTGTGCAGGTTCTGATCCGCTACTACCGGAAGCACTGGTTTGAGGTAATTGCTGCCAAGGTTAGTTTTACCACTTATTAAATCAGAGGGTTCACAGCAAAGGTTAAATGGGTGTGTTCAATCAAGACATGAAAGATTATAATTATTTGTTATTATTTTAAGCACATGGTGTTTGTCTGTACTTGTGACTCAGATGAAAATTAGATCACATTTTATGAACAATAAATGTAGAAAACCAGGTCATTCCAAAGGGTTCACATACTATTTAGAATTCATTTTTTTTTCTTTTTTTTTTCTTATTTTCCTACTCCTGCAATATGCTTAAAAGCGAACTAGAGTTGGGAGCAACTGATAATTCTCTGCGGGTTACTCACCAGGGCCGACCTGTTTCATATTTCACAGAGTCATTTCATTCATTGTTAAAATACAAACATTGATTAGAATAGCTTCAAAGCCAAAATGTGGACTTTGACACTATCTTACACTGACACAACAAACCAGGCAAGTATTGAGGTGTTTAATAAATAACAGCATGAACAACACAACAACAATAACAACAACATTAAAAGCATGAATTCATTTTGTATATATACACATATCATCTATATTTTCATATTTGACTGTATAAACCATAAATATGACATGCAGTCCTCATAACTTAAAACAACCAGGAATTCTCGGACTGAGGTAGGGTCAGGGGCCAAGAGGTTGGATAGATGAAGCTGTTTGTGTGTGTGTGTGTGTGTGTGTGTGTGTGTGTGTGTGTGTGTGTGTGTGTGTGTAAGTGTGTGTATGTTTGGAGGTGGGGAAGAGGATTACAGTATTGGCAATAAAGCTGCAGTGGCTGTTTAGGAGAAATGTGTGTGCTTGATTCATAGTTCAGTGGTCAGGAGTCGTCCTCCCCGGTCAGTGCCTCGGTCGTCCTGCCCAAGACTTCTGACTGAGAACACACACACATGCAGCGTTGATGCGGATGAAACGCCAGGCTGTCCGTTCCTCGGAGATGGTCAGGGCGCTTACGAATATGTGTGTGTTGGTGCAGTAGGAGTTCCAGTAGCGACTATCGATGCCGAGACAGCCCGAGTTGCCTGATTTGGTGCCCTGTTTGCCACCTCGTCCCCCCGGCCTTCCCCCGTTCGCATTCCCGGAGCCTCTGTGCGTTGGGTATCGGCAGGTGGTCTCATAGAAGAACTGTTTCTTCACCACATTGTTGATTGTAACGTAAGGCAGGACTGTCACCTCATTCCCAGCTATGTCTGTGGCTCGTGTCAGGTTGCCCACCCAGGTATTTATGCTGTCACATACTGAGTACTCTCCTCGGTGCATGTTGTGCGATCCTGCTCTGCGTCTTACCCTCCCCCCCCTCACCCCTTCAATGTCATAGCCCTCACCTTCCAGGGCATCATGTGATGGGGGCACCTCGCTGAAGACAACGCGGGGCGAGGAGCGGTAACGTCTCTTGGAGAAGAGCTTGGGGTCCACCACTGGGATGGAGGGGTCGGGAGGGGAATCTGACGTAGAGTGCATGGCAACAGCGCTCCTATCCTGGGTGTGTGAAGCTGCCCGATGGTGCTTCTTGGTCCTGTGGTGGCTGGTCCTATGGTGCTCCTGTAAGGAATGGTGTTCAGAAAGGTGGTCCCCTGCTGCTAGCTGCTGCCATCCTGCTCTGTGATTGGCTGCCGTCTGCTGTCCTGCTTTGTGGCTGGCTGCCCCGGCACTCCGGGCTAATCCACCTCCCATGTTCAGTGCAGCCTGGACGCCGATCAGGAGGAGAAGGACCAGTGGTGACGACCTCATGGGCACACGTCCTGAGGTGAACACAGGGGGAAAAAAGTTCAGATAATGTTGTGCTGATATCTAAGTTAATGCTTGAAGCTTACATTATTGTTGAAACTGCTGACAGACTGAAAGAAAATAAATAAATCCCTTATCAAGTAAAAATACCAAACATTCTCTAGATACATTATTCAGATACTCAAATGTGACAATTTCCTATTTAATCTAGGTTTTTTTGACTCCTGGTCAGACAAAATAGGCAATTTGATGGCATTTATCATTATATAATGAAGCATAGCCTTAGTTCAGGCAGAGCACTGAAGTCACACTTGTATTGGCTGATTGGCATCGGGTGTTTGCCATATGCTTTACAATGATTTCCTCATTCACAGCTGTGTAGCCACTAATTTCGAATCATAGTCATGCAGGCGTACAGAGCGGAAATCATAACCTGACACTGATCACGATTACTCAGCTGACTGCGCTTATTCCATGCCGTTTTGCTGCTCCCTCCACCACCCCAACCTCCTCCAATGTGGTATTTTGTATTGTTGATTTAACCGTGATTGATATTCATGTATGTGTTTATTAAGGGGTGATTAGCTCTCTCAGAGGAATCCTTGACGCTGCTCGGATTTATTGAGAGCTCCCTCACACAGCACAGCCTTTTCCACCAAGTCTAACTCTATAACCATTTGCTACAAATGGCCAGCTCCGTGCTGTAAGTGTCTTTGGCTGAATGAGTAAAAGCTAAATGACTGACTGATTCATATGAAGAATATTCATAGATTTGCTGATAATCAGAGTTAGTAGCAGCCCTACCGTAAATACATTATAAATCAGAAAGCTGTAATTTCAGCAGATTTAGTATTGTCCAGATTTAGTTGAGCAGTGTTTTCTGTCAGTTAATTGCCCTGGTTTGTCCATTTTCACAATTACAGGAACATCTTTGGTCCCAGCACATACATGTGTGTTGTTTTGTGTGTTGCTGTGGTGGGTGTATATATACCTGTGGAATGTGTCCAGTTGAAGTGGGAGCCCCTGTGGACTCTACAGCCAGACTCCAGTGCAGGCCGGGCCCCTCATGCCTGCCATCTGGACCCCCTGAACCACAGCTCTGTAACACACACATACAGAACAAAAGCTTAACTTAAACATATGGATTGACAATTCAGCTTTTCATATATTTCACATATTTTACTGGAAACTGACTGTTCAAATAACGAATCATTTAATAAATATATCCACCTTTATCATTCAAGACTAAACTTTACATCATAGACAGGAGACACTTACGACTATTCAAACAACTTAAACAAATTCTTCGTTTCTCTTATACATAATGTCAGTTAGTTGATACTGTGTGATGTCTAAGCATTTGCCCATTACACAATGGATTACACAAGACAGTGCTTTATATCAAATATTAAAAATACACATGACATCTTTTTGGTACAAAAAATATACAAACAACAAGGAAAGTAAAAGGAAAACAATCAATCATAATATTATGTAAATCTACATAATTTCAGGTGATTTTTTAAAATCCTGATAAACTGCTTTTATCCTCATCTCCGAGACTTTTTTCCAATTTACTGGCTCACTTAAAAATTTTGTTTTGTGAATATCCGACTCCACGTAAAAAAACCAAACAAAAACAGAACAGCAAAAAACTAAAAACTAAAAAATGCCCGAAGAAGTATGGCATCCACTTTCAGACTGACATACAGTTTCAACTTACTGGTTAACTAGTAAACTAATAAATACAAGTCCATGTAAAATGCCTACAGGGCAGTCAGCCAAGCAGCAAGGTGAAAATGTTTCGCAGTGTAGATGAGATTATTTTCAGAGCACTTCAAATCTCTGTCCCCTCATCTCTCTTCTCCTGACCCCACTGCTCTCACTGACATACACAATATACCGTTATCTGGTCTTATCTCATGCAAAGTACACACACACACTCACCATGTTTAACTCTTAGGGCCTAGGCTCACGTACATAGGAATGTGCGGCATTTCACACCTCATTAGATGTTACATATACACCGAACGTGTAGCACCCCAACACACACAAACTCTGTCAAACATGCATACAGTGTCTTTCTAGACACACAGGCCGTACATGTGCATGCAGGAATGCGTGTAAGTTTGTTTTTATGAATAGTTTGCATGCTTAGATGCTGCAGTGTGTATGAATACACACACCCCCTCCCACACACAAACACTCAGATGGTTACTGAGGGGAGTTGAAACTGCCATGTTAATATTTTTGATTTATCTGCAGTGTTGGAACACCACAAAGTTTTGTCGTAAACGTTTCCCTAAACATGTTTAATTTTACGACCTTGTAGTGAGGGGTACTGTCCTCTGGCTGGGTATAAAAAAAAAACCTAGGCAGCAATTAGTAATTCATGGTAATCTTTCCAAAAATGAAACATTATTGCCTTTTTATTTAATCTCCGAGGTCCCCCAGATGAAATAGTTTGCTTTGAAATCCTCCCTGCGTTGCACAGTATAACCTGAAGAGGTCAGTGTTGCTTGCTCAGACCAGAATTCAAAGACAAAGTCCAGCAGCTGAGACATATCAAAATGTCACTGACCCCTTTTCCATTGGAAATAGCAACTCAACTGCATGAGAGAACTTTAGCATCTAAAATCATCTTTTCAGATATTTTCCCACAGGCTGAGAAGGCTAAAGTCTTTGAGTTCTTTATTCTTTGAACCATGTTTTCGATACTTGGTTCTCTACAAGACAGTGTTTGAAACTACGTATAGAAATGTTTGCATGTACTGTATTTAGTACAGTTTTGAGGAACTCGTACTTCACTTATCTTCACACACACACACACACACACACACACACACACACACACACACACACACACACACACACACACACACACACACACATATATATATATATATATGTAGGTAAATATGTATTTGGATTTGAACTGTAGACTTTAGACTGTAGACAGGCTTTAATTCAAGGGGTTTAACAAAAATATCACATCCACCATTGAGGAATTAAGACTTTTTTTGTACATAGTCCCTCATGGCTCAACAGTAATTGGAGAAACCAACATAATTATAAATATATGGATTGTTTTTAATACTTGGATGAAAATCCTTTGAAGACTGGAACCCATGGACATCATCAAATGCTGAGTTTCCTCCCTTGAGAGGCTTTGCCAGGCCTTCTTTGTGCCCTCAGTTTTGTCTTCAGGTAGTGAAACGCATGCTCAGTTGGGCCCTGGTCAGGTGACTGACGTGGCCATTGAAGAATACTCAATTTCTTTGTCTTAAGAAGCTCTCGGGTTGCTTTCCAGCATGTTTTGGGTCTACTATGAAGCACTGTCAGCTTTTCAGCATTTGGCTGAATCTGAGCAGATAGTATAGTCAGTATACAGTTCAGAATTCATCCTGCTACTTCTATCAGCAGTCACATCATCAATAAACACCAGTGACCCAGTTCCACTGGCAGCCATACATGCCCACGCCCTAACGCTTCCTCCACCATGTTTGACAGGTGATGTGGTGCTTTGGATCATGTGCTGTGCTTCTCCTTCTCCATACTCTTCTCTTCCCATCATTCTGGTACAAAGTTCGTCTTGGTTTCATCCGTCCAAAGAATCTTGTTTGAGAATGGACAAGCTCTTTTACATGTTTTCTGGCAAAGTCTACTCTGGCCTTTCTGTTGAGTGTTACCAGTGGTTTGCAACTTGTGGTAAACACTCTGTATATACATTCATGAAGGTGACTCTTGATTGTAGACTTTGACAATGATACACCTACCTCCTTGAGAGTGTTCTTGACCTAACTAGACGTTATGAAGAGTTTTTCTTCATCAAGGAAAGAATTCTGCAATCAAACAAATTACTTGTTTCGCATGGTCTTCCAGGCCTTTTGGTGTTGCTTAGCATTCCTTCTTTTTAAGAATGTACCAAATTGTTGATTTGGCAACCCCTTAAGTTTCTGCCATCTGTCTGATAGGTTTTTTTTGTTTTTTCAGCCTAATGACGGCCTCTCTCGTTTTCATTGACACCTCTTTGGAACGCATAATGAGGGTTCCCATGAACAGCTGCCAAATGCAAATTCAAACCTTGGAATCAACTCCAGACCTTTTACCTGCTTAATTTCTCATGAGATAACGAGGGAACAGGCCACATCGGGCCATGAAACTGATTGTTATATATATATATATATAACAATCAGTTTCATGTCAGTTTTATATATATAAACTGGTAACTGCTTTTATTGTTGTAGCTGATCGGTGTAGCTTTTAAATATGATGCATTACTGCATATTAAATGCACTTAATGTAGCGACCTAAAAAAACCACATTAAATACTGATTACATGTTAATCTATTGGTATATAATAATCCAATTATATAATGTTCCATGACTTAAAGTAGTCTTTGTACTGTACATAATAAGTCCTTTTAACTTTTTGCAGCTAAATATTATGCACTTTTACTTAAAATGTACATGGCGGTATTGTTGCTTTTACTTAAGTAAAAATTCGTAAAACTTCTTCAGCCACTGCCGCAGGATCAGTTTGCATTGCATCTGCAAAGCAATCAGGTAATCTTGTGTGATGGCGAGAGCTATCGTTTTGTGACTTTTTGAGAAACCTTTTGACCTAACAGTGATATCTTTTGGCTTCAATAAACACAATTATACAGACACACACTCACACATTCACACACACATGGCACTGGTCCAAACAAGCAGTGTGCTGATTGATCCAGACTGTTGGGCAGATAACTATTTACATGGCTCAGGATGAGCCAGGAGGATCCTAATGTTAAAAATATGTGGCTTGTGTTTAATGCCAGTGGAGCCAGCGTAAACACTGCAGCGCAAGAGCACAGGGGTCAGAGCGGTTTAGTGAGCACCTCTGACTTATAGGATTACTTCAGCACTGGATCAGAATCTGTCTGGCTATCCCTCTGACCCTCTCACACTAATACTGTATGCAGAAAACCAAACACACGTATCGTCATACATACACAAGCTCCTGCGGTTGAACAGGGTTTGGATGTGCTCCCAAAGCTGTTTCTTTGTTTATGGATCTGCGGAAACAAAACCACACTGTACTCCAGAATCTGTGTTTTATCTGCACTGGAAAGTTAGATATTTCAGCCACATTTGCAGAGTGTTGACTGGGCCTGGATTAAATGCTAGCTGAAATGGTCCAATGGATTTTAGATACTAAAATACACCCTATATCAAACTGTGGGGGAAAGGCATTCCATATGGTACTGATAAAACAACAAGTCTCAAAGTGGGGTGTAAGGCTCCCTGTGTTTTGACACGAACAGAACAGTGAGCTGCTTTCCTCTTTAGTATCAAGGGAAAATCAGAGTATTTGAACACACATGGTAGGTGGCCTGAAGAATAAGACAGCCAGTAGGAGACAGTCCTGCTCACATGTACCTGCCAAATAATTACAAAGGTATTCCAAAGGAATTTAAGCAAATAACACAAAAATAGCAGACACTCTTATTTCTAAATGCTCAAAATACTGTATTAGTACAAAGTGTATAACGACAGTTCTTCAATATCCTTGTATTGTTTGCACCATAGAGGATGTTCATTAGAACGGACCTCGTAAAACAGCCTCATGTGGCTTACTGTAACATCTCCTGCTTTAAGGAGGTTCCCTTCCTCACAATAGGCTTACTCCCCAGCTTTGCCAAACTCAAGATAAATCAAGACCATTTCTGTTGAGTCATCCATCACTTTCAAATGATACGATGGCACGAGCGTTTAAGGCACCACATGGCACTACCTGGCTGTACAAGATTGCAAAAGTTGATGGAAGTATGTGGAAAGTTGACATACTGTATGTTACACAGCTGCTAGGTTGTGACCTGGAAAACCAGTCATTAGGCAGCATGAGAGGAAAACACGTCAGACAGAGAGTAATTACATAGCCCCAGGCAGTGGAGCCCAGCCAAACAGTTATTGGTACTGAGTATGCAGTGTTAGCCGGTAACAAAATTTCATTTAGTCTGCCAGTGCACAAGATGCATAGATCAGACTCTGGTGCCTACGAGCTGCCAGATTACTGGGTGATCTTACAGTACAGTACCGTGTGTTGACTGTGATACAGTGACAAGGCAGGTGTACCAAATTATGAGCAGTTTAGGAGAGTACAGCCTGCCATTAAACCAAGGTTAGTTTACAGTTAGCGAGGGCCCTTCCTATCTGCATGATGCATTAATCATTAGTTACAAGTCCTTGTTAAAAGATGTGCAGGAGCGGCATGTCAGCAGTTCTCTCAAACAAACACACACCTCTCTCAGAGCGATGACAACAGGATCAGATTATGAGGGGGTGAGAAAGAGAGACTGACAGCTACAGTGATAAAAAATAGAGGCCGAGAGAGGGTGATCCAGAGAAAAAAACAGGCAAAGATAAACAGTTTTTCTGTGTCTCTCATCAACTTAGTGTAATGCAGTTCCTCCTTCTGTCATCCACTGGAAATAATTATCAAGAGGGATGACTGCCAGGTCAACTTGTTCTCTTTCACTTTTACACATATCCAACTGTTGGAAGATATATTTCTTTCCTCTAAAGAAATATATCTAATGATGATTATTCAACATTTGAAAAATGCAAGGACATACAGTTTAGGGATTGGACTTTGTGGACCAAACCTTTTAGGGAAGGTTCCATCCGAAATGAAACTCAGTTTCATTAAAAATGAAACTCAGTTAAAATACAGGGTTGGGACATGATTCGCATGCCTTTTCATTCAACAGAGCCGTACTGATAACTGTAATGCCTTCATTTTGTCATCTAGTCACTGTTTCATTGACCGCTGAAGTGGAAGCTTATCAACCAGGGAAAGGCAATCTGCATGTCACAGTTCAGACAAGCTGCCATTTGAAACGAATACCACATCCAAGACACTGCCATGAATTGAGTTCTTGTCACGCAAAATTATGTCATGCAGCGTTTGTTAAAAGAACAATTATGTTACACTCTCCATACGTTCTTGAGAGGCTGTCAGTGAGCTGGCTATACTTGGAAATGCTTTAACAGCCTTGTATATGGGATACAAAGCACAGGTCAGACACTCAGCAAAACACTATAAAATAACCTTGCATATTTACTTTCTTAACCATGCGTGTTTTTCATAAGTCAGAAAATCAGTAAAAAGCATTTAAATACTGTGATGCTTATAATTCTGCGCAATTTCAAGTTACACAGTTCATCAGTTAAATATATTAAAATGGGAATTAATATAAAATAAATTATTAGTTTATAGCTATTATACTGTATGTACCAGTTCGGAATTCACTGTTCATGATTGCACAGAAACACATGGTTTTTCAGTCACAATATTTCAATACAACTCAATACAATTGCACTTGAAATTGCTGTGGCTTCTCATTATAGACCATTTTAAAAACCAAATGCCAGTGCATAGTAGTCAAATTTTGAATATTTTGATTTAGTACCAAGTAAACCACTTCTTCCACTTGAACTCACATCACTGAGTCTGTGTCTTTTGGCATGGTGCAACTGAGTGTGGCTTTAAGTGAGAATGGTAAAGACAAATTGTTCTATACTACATGAAAACATGAAAGATATTACAGTCTTTAGACAAAGAATAATCTCTTTGTTGGATCGTTCTGCACCTTTGTTTCTCAATGAGCCATAGTTTTAATTCCAGAATGGCTCAAAAATAAAAATAAAAGTGAACGCTTTCAGACTTTACACATTTGACAGTTGTAATGTGAATAGCAGATATTAAAGAGATCATCTTGTGCGCTGTTCTTTCCCCTTGTCTTCATGTTTAAAAGACATTTACTGTGAGAACCAAGGCACCTGTTGTACATCAGTGATACTTCAAACAGTAAACTCTGCTGCTCTGGCCTCAGGACACAGTAAGACAGTGTGTGTTTGACAGGCTTCCACAACCTGTTAAAGCAATTGAATCCTCAGTGCAATGACAAAAGATGCAAGATATGCAGAACAAAAGAACATTTACCATACAGAGTGTTATAATATGGACTGACAAACTGCTACAATATGTGTTTACTGGGTGCAGCAAGTACTTCAGTTCACACAACCACTGAATCTTTCCCAGCTCAGTTACACGCCGCCAACAAGATTTCTGAAATATAGAAGAGTCTCAGGTTTTACGAGCAACCATTTCAAACAAATTTACCAATAATAAAACTATAAATGAACATGGTGCCATGCAGTGAGAGAGGAGATGTCAAGAATTCTGCATTTGTAGGTCATTTGTTGTTTTGATTAGCAAGTATACATTATATGTATGGTTGGCGCCTGTAGGATTTAATATATGTATATATCACTATTTTATACAGGTGTTTCTCTTCATCAGCTGTGGTGAAATAAAAGCTTGTGTATCTGTTCAGGGTATTTTGAGAATATCAGAGAGGCAATGCGTGGAAATTAAAAGGAAGGGACCTGGGCAATGAGCCAGTGTCTTCATTCAGCTGTTTCGTGCCTTTGTCTGTCACTGTGTCTCTGTCTCTCTCTCACTTTGTCCCTCATTTATCCATGTTCTCCTTTTCTGCTCCTTGAATCTGACTTAATGTTCGACTTTTCCCTCACGGTTAAAAGCCAGAGGTAGCTTCCTGGATACATGTTTCTGTGTCTAACAGTCATAACAGATTTCAACACTGTGCAAGCACATGTGTGCAGGTGCAGAGTACCGCTCTTGTGCATCTTGTGGATACTCTCTATTGTTCTTTGTGTCTGGGAAAAATTACACAACCACTGATTGATCAAATCAATAGATCCTCTCACTGGACATCTGATCCCTCCCATCTCTTTTCTAACTTGGCTGTCTCGAGCCAAAACTATGAGTATGCGTTTGTTTTTTGCGTTGTACGCTACAAATATTTGGCTACTTCTTTTAAGCTATAAAGGGATTTCTCTAAAGATACTCCAAACACATAATAGGATTTCAATTACCAGCCCCAGTGGAAGGAATTTGTGTTGGAAATAGGATAATTTAAGCAGTCAGTCTCTTGTCTGTAAATGGCTCCACCTTTACTCTTTCACCAATACAAACTTCCCAAGAAAAATAGATGTCAAAGTACTGGTTCAAAAGGGGAAAAGTGTGCTAATGCAATTTAGCTGACCAACTAATTTAATCCATCCCACCTACCTATCAGACAATAGGTGCAACAACATGCGTATGTGAATTTTAAGTCATGATACAGTTTTAATGTCTTCATTTCTCTTTGATGTAGCAAAGGCACTTCAACGTTGCCAAGGCTCATATTCTCATCCAAGGTACTGAAACATAGTTCCATAAACCACAGGACTTAATTTTGGCGTGTACTGTATTTCTCTGGCCAGAGGAAGATCTTTTTTATCTGCCTTTCAGCTAAGATTTCACACATCTCCTGCAATGCATACCGCTGCATGTGGTACAACTTTTAAGTCAACTCTTGGCACAACATTTTTTTCCAGGGTGGTTTTTTATTTGCAAGAGCAACCAAAGCAGAGACATGACTACACTGTAATCCCAGCCTTTTCTCTCCTGTCACTTATTGTCCAACAGTAAATCAAACAATGATTCATCATAATAGAAAAATTGAATCCTTCTGTGTGTTTGTGAAAGGAATCCAAAATAAACAACATTTTAGCTGACGTCCAGTTCAGCAGTAATTAAATTTGGAAGAAAGGAATGAGTAGCAAACAGAAACTGTAAACTGAAACAATACAGCTCTTTATAAGAAATAGAAATATCTTTTTTCTTCTTCTTTTTTGAAAAAAAATCATGTGGTTTCTAGTACTTTCCGAGAAAAACAAATGTTTGTTGAACTTTGTTGAAGTACGTTATGTAACACAAGTGTTTCTGGGGTTGTTCATGAACAGGTGGATTATATGTTACAATTGCATTTAGAAAAGCATTATAATTTATTATTTAAAAAGGCACTAAGGGAACACAAGTGAGCCCATTCCTCTGGCAATGCAAATATAATTCGCTTGAAGTCATGTGGATTTACAGTATATCACAAACTGAGAGCTATTGTGCATTAATTAAACTAAAGGTGTATTCACATATCAGCAGAAAAACAAGAGTCTGTGTGTTTCTGGTAGTAGATTGCTACATTTCAGAGACTCAAACAGTGGTTTTGTTACAAACCTGGTAGCTGCAACTGCATGCTGATATTCGCCAAGGGAATATCTTTTTAATGTGCTGTTGATATGAAGCCAAATTTTTAATGTGCAGCTCTGGAAATTCTTTCAGTTCAAACTGTAGTAAACAGCAATTGGATGTGTCCACAAAGGTGAGTGCAGCTTTGTTCAACAGTTCAACCAATGTGTTTCTGACACAACTACTGTCATGTTTTAATTCTACTTTCATTGCATAAAAGGTCCTCACAGACAATGAATTACATTGGTGTGGTGTCGTTTTTCCTCATAATGAACTCTCGGCTGCTGTCTTGGACCGCAGCAGAACTCCAGGCATGAGGTTCCTTTGGCAATGAGGCAAAACTGCAGCCCCAGCACCTTGGCTGTGTTAATGAAAGGCCCTCTCCCTTTCTCTCTCCCTCCCCAAACTGAGCCCATCCCCGGTCAACCATCCCCTCTCCGTGCTCTGGACCAGCAGATGTGGGAGGCTAGTCCTTCAGGCCTTGAAGGCAGGATGAACACAAAGATTAACATGTTTTCCAGATCCCTAGTTTTTATGACCTTCACATTCAACAATCTTCTCATGACAAGTGGTTAATCTTTTGGCATCGCTCTGGTAATAACTCCCCCTTCCTGGTGAGAATCTAAGATCACACAGTGGACGAGTAAGAGGAGGAGGGCCAGAGGCAAGAATGCCTCTCTGGCCACGGAGAGAGATGAAGACGGATGGATGGAGAGGAAGCAATCAGAGATATCAAGGGATGGGGAGAGGCAACAAGCAATTGAGGGTGGGGCACAGATGGGCAAGGAGATGTTTTGGGAATTTGACAAATAAAGGAACATGTGATAGAAAGAAGCAGAGTAAGGAAAGGCAAGGTTGTAGGGGGTCAGAAATAGAAACAAAGAAAAATTCAAGGACACGGAAGGAGGAAGGAATAAAGGGAGTTACAGAGAGTTAAGGAGTGAGGGACAAAAGGAGTCTTTCCTCCCCGTGGCTTTAACAGAAAAAACATCTCACTGATATTTGCTCCAGCAGACAGAAAATCACTTGTTTCAGAGCTGTTGTAGCTCATATTGCGTATTTACTATTAGGGCATCCACTGGAGCAGAGCTTGAAAATCATCTATGCTGTCCAAGCAGAGGCGCACTCATGTTAATACTAATCCTCCTGGAGAGTACAACTATATCAGCATGTATGTGACTGATATCATTAACACTGATTTGGTGAAATAAATCTCAATCGTGTTTCTGATAAAGAACACTGATTATTTGAGCCTAAATCAGTCAGCTCATCAGCCTGAATGTGATTTGACTCATCTTTTGTCAGTCTGTTATCTGCGGTTTGACTGCGTCTTTCACAGCTTGTACCCTCTACGAAATTGAGCATATAGATTTGCACGTGACACTTTTACTGTGTGCAGTGGGAGTGATCGTGAATGAATCATCCAGGTAATTTGGCATTCAGAACCGTAAACAGACAGTCACCCAAGTTTTTCATTATTCCGTATTTGTGCTGCCCTCTCGCCTGATGCTACGAGCATAAGGTGTGGGCCTACAGATGCAAACTGAGTATATGTTGTGTCGGACATTCGGATATGCATGTATGGTATTCTTTTAATGCTCCTACTTCAATTCTGTAATTGAATACACCACACAGTAAACATAAAAACGTTCCCTCCTTGAGGCATGTTATGAGAAAATATATAAAAGTTTTTTTGGGGTAGCACTATTTGGCTGTTCCAGTACAGTGAAAGTGCTCTAAACTACAACTTTGTAAATGGTAGCATGGATTTGATTTGATAGACTTAATTAAATTTTCTTTTAGCCCCGTGGTTTGGGGCAAAGAGTCAACCAACCAGCGCAGCACCTTTGAAGAATGTAGGAATTAAGTATCTCGTTCCAGGATCCTGAAGCAAAATACATAAAGATGTCAGTGAAACGATAACATCCTGCTGCCATGTGGCCTTAAAGAGCCAATCTTGCTTAACTGACAGCCTCTTTACAGTAACCTCAAATCCTAATTTAGCAACATGGCTGGATGGATGGCAAATAGGTCCAGACTGAAATATCTCAGCAACTGTTGGATGGATTGCCATGAAATTTTCTGCAGACATTCATGGTCCCCAGAGGATAATCCCACTGACTTCGGTAATCCCCTTTTCCTCTAAAACCAGCAACAGTTCAAAGTTTTCTCTTATCATGTGAAATATCTACAAGAATAATGTTGAGATATTTAGCATTATATGCCAATCTATAACACAGCATCATATAATTTGGCATGTAATTTTGTGCACACAGTCATGTTTCCCAGATGATGAATCCTAATAACTTTTTAATTTGTCCAATACTTTGGTTTTTGACCAAATACCTGCAAGAATAATGACATTCCAAGTTCCAAGTACACCCTCAAAAAACTGCTTGCATGGCTTTAGGCACCTCATCCGGTTTTTTTAATACAATATCAAAAATGAAAGGTAAAGGATTAGCTTTTCACATTTATCATTTTAGCAATCAAACTTTTTAGATCAACAGTAAAGCACAAACCTTACTGATACCGCTTTAAGTGTTCAGCTTTGTTCTCTTTTTAATCATACTAATCAAACTTGTACAATCCACTTTGTTGGATGGTTACAGATGGCCTTGTCAGGACTGTACAGAATCTTCTAAAGTGTAAAAAAATGTATGTTTGTTGTCACTCCCAGCATTTGTTTGAACACAGTCTCACCCCTCTCATTAAAGACTTGACCTGGCCATTTTCTGTTCTGTGTGGTCTCCACATCATTCTGTCATCTCTCTCCCTCTCTCTCTTTGCTTCTGTGTCTCTCTGCCTCCCTATCTACCTCTAGCTGATGCCAACCACCTGTCTGTGTGGGACCTCCCAGGCCCATCAGCATGCCATGTTCAGTGTGTGAGCAGAGCTATGGTGAAAGAGATTAAGTGGCTGCTTTCCAGACGGTCTGCATGTGTTCATGCGTGCATGTGACCTGCAGCGGAGATGTAGATAAATTAATATTTACTGTGGAGCTTGATGCATGGGCTTAACTGAGAAACCATCAGAGAGAAATGGCTTCCTACAGCATCATATTCCCCAAAACTCCTCATAAAACACTATTAATCCTCATGTTTTAACTGAAACAAAACTTCATTACAGATTAAAAGAAAAAAAAAAAGATAGTTTGTAGGCTGAGGTGTAAAAAACTGCTTGTAAAGTCCTTTGCACATCTGTAGCTTGTGGGATCCTGTCTGGCTAAAACAACTATAGGAAGAATGACTCATTATTTGTTTCTGCTGATTGTTTAGGAGACTAATCTGTTTAGACTAGCTAGTGGTTCATCCCCCTGTATACTGTGTATTCTCAGCATATTTCGAATAAGTGCATAATAAGTGTCTTCACTTGTATCCCTGGGGCTAAGGTGTGTGTGTCTTTGATATGTATCCAACAAAAACACACATATGTATCTACATGTACACACATGTGCATCACTCATACACATGTACAGACCACGGTGCCCCAGTGCTGGTTTGGTTTATATATCTGTTTCTTTTGTGTACTTTCTTTGTTTGAGTAAACTTGATCTCTCTAAATACATCAGAATTGGTAAGAAAATATTATTGTACGACTAAAAAACATATTTATAACAAATTATCTGACAGAAAATGCTAATTTTGTCTTTATGATGTTTTTGGTGTAAATTTCAATATTTGAAAAGATCAAGTATTCTTGTTCTGTTGATTGCAACAAGGGTTTCATGTCCAGGCATGCTGTAGGCAACCTACCAATTGGGGTAAAGGGGAAGAAAAGCGAGAGTGAGAGTGTGTCATCACATCAATCCAAAAGTACACACATACAAACACACAAACATAAAAAGGGGTAGTGGTGAAACAACTCAAAACACCAGACGTGCACTATATCAACAGACTGATACCACAACATTGTTTTTCTAGTGGTTACAGTAATTTGGTGATTTATCAGCTACTGTGTGTTTGGGCTGCATGCACATGCATGAGAGGAGAACAGGGCATAGCTGAAAGTCATAGAGGCATTTAATTTGGAATGAACAGGCATGTCTGCACATTTAGTTGTCATTTTTTGAAGCATATACAGAGCACAAACACACACACACACACGCGCGTGTGCGCAGATATAGAAACAGAAACACTCAGACACAAGAAAACATAACCCTTTGATGGAGCACCTGTCAAAATCAGATCTTCAAATGTCAAACACAAAGTCTGACTTGAAGTAATAACCCTGGATTCAGTTTTCAATGTATGGAAAAGTCCAAACACGGGAGTGTATTATTCTTGATTTTGTACAGTGTGAAGGAGCCAAAAAACAGGTCCATATGTGAAGAAGGGGCTGTTCATGTCTGACAACTATTCTGTCCAAGTCCAACAGGCTACAAATGTCAAACAATGTTAGCTGAGATTTCTACTGAATTAATTTGCTCCCAAATGCTGTGAGAAGTTGTTTGCAAAGGAAACATCAACAAGAATGACCTCGAGATCCCCATTTTCCTCCACAAACACAGACGTAACCCCTGGCCTGAACTCTGACCTTTTACCTCTCCCACTGAGTCCAAACAGAACACTTAAGCTGGTTCACTTTACACCAGATGTTCTTACCCCATTCTGTGCATTGACCTATGCCAAACTGCAACTCTTGCGACCCCAAATATAACCAAAGCAGGGCCTTGGTTTATGTTTTGACCCATGAATTATTATCTCCTCATTTTTCCCTAACAGGGAAGCTTTGTTCTAGATGTTCACACTTCACTTATTTCTCTCACATAGAGAGTCACATAGAGAAGTTAATTCTATTGCTTAATCATATGTTTTGTTCTCTTAAGGTAATTTTTTTGGTCAACAACCTTTTTGTAAAATGCATGCATTACAAGTGTAATGTAGAAGATGACACAAAAAGAAAAAAAATGGCTTGCAAATTCGAGAAGATGCTCTGTGTTAAGCAAGCTCATTGTCACACAGCTTTTCACATTGTGTTATATTCTGACAAATATGTGAAAATTCACTCTACTGTGGCATACATACATAAGGTCTTACAGCAGGATGCAAAGACACAAAGTTACTCCCCAATGTCCAAAAGACCATCCAACGCAGTGGTTTTACATCCCGAGTATGTCTTCAACAAGTCAATTTTCTTGGACGTTGGGTCAAAGAGACATTGCTTTGATAGCTACTGCCTGCATAACAGTTAGTGTTGCTACAATCACAAATGACAGGAAAGCAGGAGGAGACAGGGCAAAGAGGATGCTTTCAAACCCCTTTTTTTTTTTTTTTAAATTCTAGAAAAAGCAGATCAGGGGATGATCAGATCTGCAGGTAATGCTGGAATTGCAGTCATCAACTGAGAACAGGTGTTGGAATAAACAGTATCCTTCACTAATGGTTCTATTAACCACTAACTGCGGCAGATCATATCAGTTCATTACTGCCTCCAGCTTTTGTGGTCTGATAAGAAATCTTGTATTGAGGAGAGATCAGACGTTATCTTTCTATGTGAACATATCCTTAATTCTTTTTTGTTGCCACCTGGCACCGCCCCAGATTTTTTCATAATGTTAGTCCTACTCGTGTCAAGCTACATCTGGTGGTATGGTGTGTTTACCAAAGTAACTAAGATTTTCTTTTGTTTGTCCTGGAACAAAGGTATGGAGCAGTGTACTATTGTAGGACACTTTCTACCGGACATCACTGGTAATCTAATTTAACGTGCATTGAATCCCGTCAAATAGTTTCAGTCATTACTGATCTAGCTCACTGGTCTAAATTAATGCTCAGCCTATATTCGGCTGCAAAAGACCAATGCCTTACACAAATAATGGTTAAATGGTAATTGAAATGGTAACTGATGGTCCAACCAAAATCGTTTTTAAAAACTCGACAATGATTTTTACTTTTATATACTCTAAATAATGAACATGCTGAAGGAATGCCACAATGCAAATCCACATCCCTTATTTTATTATATAGATACATATATACAAAATCCTAACAGTGCATTGCCAATAGCTAACCTTGTAGGTTTCACAATAGGAGTTACAGGAGCAACAATATTTGTGATATGCCTGATAGTGTTGTGTTAAGTTGAACACGGTAATGCAGAACCATTATAAATTATTTTTCTAGAGCGTTGTTTATTTTATATTCAGTTGTAGTATTACTTAAAGCAACCCTGTCTCCTAGAAATAGTTTTTACAAATTACAACTAACTATATAAAACTAATTTCCAAGAGCAAATATGTTTTAAATGAAACATGATTATTTTTTTACTTTTTTATGGTTACCTTTAGACACCCACATTTGTACGCCTGCCCTCCATCCCAGCTAGCTCCTGGCGACTCAGCTGTTAGTAAATGTAGTTTTTCATTAATTCATTCCCAAAAAAAAGAGAAAAAGAAAAGATATAGCCTCTGAACATAATCCAGCCAGTGATTAGGCTGCCATCACAACATAATTGGAAAATAAGTTTAGTAGTACATGAACATAATTCCTAGGAGGCAGGGTTGCTTTATAACACTAGTCCGGTTGGTATTCGACTCTCAGGCGAAAGAGCCACAGTTAAATTGACAGTCCAGGTGTGCTGTCACAGCCTGTCCGTGCCCAGGTGTCCTACACAACCCTCTAAAGTCTAGACAGCTCATATCATTCCATTCTTTATGTGTTCAAGGGGTGGAACTTCTTCCTGTCATAATCTGAGTGAGTACAATTTCAAAGATATGCATGCCTATTGAGCTGACGGCATTGTGTCACATCTCCACAAAGGATAGCAGTGAACAAAACAGCAGTTGAATCCAAACACATCTTGAAATCGGACAGTAATGTGATGACAAATTAGCTGTTTTTGAACAAGCACAACTTCTGTTTATTACATATTTGCAATTGTATGGCAAAGATATGGTAGGATCAGAGTTATCAGTGCACTGATGGACCTATACACCTATAAAATGCATATGCCGAAACGCATGTCATGAACTAACACTCTTTAGACAAAACTGTATAATGACGTACACTAAATCAACCACTGTGTAGTTAAGCAGTTAAGTAAAAAAACAACTATTCAGGCTGTTTTAGCTAATATAAATATTATATCGATAAAAATGTCAGTGTAAATGTGCTCTAAATATGATATCAATTTTTTTAATTGTATGCTATCCGGCATCATGAATGAAAGGAGCATTTCTATTTAAACCTCAGTAGCTACTGTAATCATACTTTGGTAACATGATGATCTACTTTACTTCACCAGGTCAACTGACAAAATACTGGCTTAACTGTAGCCAGGGCTAATGGGTTGTTTGGACCCAGAGTTACGGTTATTTTTTATGTTACTGTTGGATTATTTACCCCAACTAAAATATGAACATTTTCTCCCAGTGTTACACAAAACAAGCTCAAATTTTACATTAAAATGGTCACAAATTTATTGTTAGTTGTACGGGACAATATGCGTATGATGTTCAAAACTGCAAAGGATAGTAATGGAGGGGGGGGGTGGCTAGTAAAAATTCATTTACGTCAATATTTTTCCAAGATTTGTGTACTTTATTGCGATGCGTTACCCTGAATCTCTCTCCGTTCTCCCTCTCTTTCTCTCTCTTTCTCTCTTTCTCTCTCACACGCACACACACACACACACACACACACACACACACACACACACACATACACAAATACACTGGTGATAACATAGGGAAAGCTGTAATTCAGCTTCAAAGGGAAACCTGAGAGGGTCATGAATAATCACAGACATCTTTGTCCGCAGGGAAAACAGCACTGTCCATCTGCCCTCTGTATACATACACACAGTAGTTTATATGGCTTAAGCTGTTTTTAGCAATGCCACTGCGCTTCTAGGTTTGAAGAATATGAGTACGACCGTTTCCGTTTTAAACCCCAATCAAAGTTACAGATATCATTGCTTTGTTCAGGCGAACAACACAACACAAGAAGCCATATTACAAATGCCCCTATAGTCTGCAAGCTTCTGCAGAAAGACAGGTTAGCCAGCAGAGGAGCCAAGATGAATCGTAAACAAACAGATTCAAATACAGATTACAAGCAAAGGGGCAGCAGTTAAATGTAAGTAGTGGCGGTGGCTCAAAACAGGACCATCCTGCTCCATATCCGTATTGGAAAAAAAAATCGAGGACATGCTAACTACTTATTTTGCCTACAAATGATGTTAGCAACTGCACTTTCCCAGCTTCTTCAAAAAGCCACAGTGTGAGACAAGATATGCGCTAGATCTATTTTATCTACTGGTAGATATACTATACATTTTGTGTGGTTTACCATTCAGGGCTTTTCTGTTTTTTAGGTAATGTAGGCTTCTCTCTGGTTGCCAGTCAGTGTCACCATTACAATAACTGAGTGACAATGAAATGTTTTGATTTGCGATATGCTAGAACGTTCTCCAACTACATAGATGGCTTTGTTGTGTGTTCAAGTCAGTGGGTGCCTTCATGAGACCAACTGATAGAAAATGTAATTTTCTCTCCTTTTGGGTAAGGATTTTCCCCAAAACAGGAAACAGGCTATGTAATTTATAAAGCTGATAAATACAAGGCAACAAAAATGTGTATATTTTAATTTGGATTGAACTTAAAGAGAATGTGCTCTGAATGATCCTTTGTTAACCACTTTGACAAAGTGCAGTATCTGTTGAGATGTCAAGTAAGATATATGGCCAGACTGCTGCAGCTTTTTCTGTCCACTTCCTCTGTGGACCAACAGAGAGGTGATTAAAACACAGTCAGCTCCCCTCAGGCACAAACTGGCAGCAAAATTGAAACTCGTAAACAATTTGAAAAATTTCTTTTTGTACCGACAAGAGCACCTTTCTCTTGAGAGAGCTTAATTCTCTGGCCTATTCTCAGAGTGTTTTTATCCGACACACATGTGCACACATACAGCACAGTGCTTTAGAGGCAGATGATGTACAGATATGTTCATGTGATTAAAATATAAGCTGACATGTCTCTACCATTTGGGAATTTTATAAACCCTAACCCAACAACATCTACTTATTTATTTATTTTTTTTGCATCTTCTACTTATTTAAATTAGATAAAAATAACACAACAGGTCTAACGAAATAACTGTACCCATAAGACACTGGTGGAGCCTTCAATGTGTAATGTGATTTTGTGTGTGTAAATGTTGGTCCCTAGTGACATTCCTCCCCTGTCAGAGCCCGAACGGAATTCCCTGATAGGAGTGTCAGGCATGAGGTCTGTTTTTACCACATATGCTTGCATGCACACACACACACACACACACACACACACACACACACACACACACACACACACACACACACACACACACACACACACACACAATTAAACACAAATACATATATCAGAATATAAAAAATGATTGGCTGCACACCCGTAGAAGCACCAGGCCCCACCCAAACATGAGGATAACCTCAGCAACATACTTCATGTTGGACATTTGAGCTCATCTGAATCTACAAGTCCTTTGAGGGTTGGGTAACATGATCGGCGAGAAAGACAGATAGAAAAAGAAGAAGAGAGAGAGACAGATAGAAAAAAGGGGAGAGAGGCAGAGAGAAAGAAGGTAACCTGATGTTCCAGGAGCTTTCTGAACAGTGAATTGGTTCCCATTGAAGTTTGGAGAAGCCCCTTTTATTTCAAACCCTCACTTCCAATCTTTCTTTCTCCCTACACCCTCTCCTCTTCCATTCCCTCTCTCCATCTGCATATACCTGGAAAACCACTGTATCTGACGAAAATGTTGACAGAACAGAGCAACACAAACTTTACATTCATCACTCAACTAAACTTTTCTTAGTGCATCCCGTGTGTTGTGGTCAGCTGGAATTTTCTCCCCCCAACAGAGGACTAACTGCTGCTGCTGAACTCAATCTCCATTCAGAGACTCCACTTAATGACAGGTATGAAGAAAACTGTATAGTAAATTTTCTGAGAGAAACTCTTCTTTTCCTCTGTTCTGTTTCTTATATGCACACACACTCCACACATTTACAGCATGTTTAATTTTGGGTTTTAAACTAACAAGGTAGGACTCACCACCCAGTTAATGCTCCTTCTCTTCCCTCCCCAGTGAGTGAAAACTTCCAGATAAACTCTGCTATATTCCACCTCACTCTCTCCAGGCCGGGGGCAGACTTATCCCAAACTCTAAATCCCGCTCCTGCTTTTAAAGCTGTGAATCCAGGTCTTGGGCCATCCACTTCTTTCTGTCTCCCTCCCACACTCTTTGGGAAATGGATTGTTCATAAAGTTTAGCAAGAGGAGTCCCAAAGCTGCTCCCTCCCTCCAACGTGGCTCACTGCAGGTCCTAGTGCCTACCCTTTCCACGTGCTTCTGTAACAAAAAAAAAAAAAAAAAAGCACGGCTGCTCTTACATTACACCTAGCTGTTATTCATTTTCTCCTTCCATTGACCGTTTCATTCATGTTTGGGTTTTTTTTTTGGTGCAAACCAGTGGAAATAAACTTTCACTCAGGGATGATTCAACTTTTACTGTGAGACTTGACGTCACCTAATAGTTAGGTCAGGTTCTGCCCTGTGGAGTTAAAGCTTCCCATGATTGTCATTGTTATTTCATACCTGAGTCATTGCTGGATTGGTGTAGATACCCTTGGATCCGGATTTAGTGGTGCAACGTGCCTCAGCCATGTGTGTGGTTAAACCACCTTGGTGTAACGGATGGTTGTGGGGGGTAGCCCAGTTAAACAACTCATCGACCATTTCAGAATTGCACTACTCTGCCATTTTCTATAAGCTGATATCATAAATATGCGCATGCTTTTGCATTCAAACATAGAGAAAAGGTGTAGGGTTCAATGAGACTCATGGACTTAAAGAAATAGTACTTTGATGGTCTGTTGCAACCAGGAATTCATCCCTGATAATTGTCAATGGCAAATGGAGAGAAAATGGGAAATAGAGCAACAAGAAGAGTAAAACCATGTAACTGTGATATCCCCTCACCCTGCTAGAGATTAGCCACACCCTGCATTCAACAGGGCCCAGTGTCACGACCGTCCCTTTCTGACATTTCTCTTGTTTTTGCATCTTCATTTTCTCATCTCTCCATCTTTCCTTCTCACCCTCTTTCTGGTTCTAAACGTTTTCTCTCTTTCACGGGTTCTCTCTGACCTGAGCCGTATCGTTGTCAGAGCCCCTGGCACTGAGCAGACAGACATCCCACCCCTCTGCTCTGACAGACAGACAGAGGAAAAAAAAGACAGAGAAAAATGAGAGAAAGGAAGGGTTGTGTGTCACTTTCATCCTTTTCTCCTCCTCTTGAGAAAATGGAATTCCTTTACTTTTGGCTGAATCGCCGAGGCTGTTTCTCTGTTAATGAGAAAACTTTATTGGGTGCAAATGGGGCCTGGAAGAAATAACACAGGTGAAAACTTGAGATGGGCTTCTCTCTTCTCAAGAATTTTGACCTCCACTGATGAGTTCAAACCAAAGTGGGCATTTCCCTAAAGCTGGCGTGGCTCTTTTGAAAGACGTGTGTGTGTGTGTGTCTGTGTCTGTGTGTGTGTGTTTGTGTGTGTGTGTGTGTGTGTGTGTGTGTGTGTGTGTACAAGCTTGTGTCACTGTCAGAACTGCATTGGCCCTTGTTATCGAGACTGAGTTTGAAAGGGGAAACCCCAGACAGTGAACTTTGACCTTGAACCCCACGGGGTTGGTTATGGGTGAGAAATGCTGAGGCGGGGTGAGCACTTCGGGCAGGGAGGGTGGAGAGGAGGTTAAGAGTGCACTGATATCCTCATGTTTCAGGGATTTTGATGCTGGGACTGCTGTGGAGGATCTGGGTGCATGACTTTGACCTAGACCTAAAATCAGGTGATTTTAAAAATGCATTGTTCATCAGGTTTCTTAACCTTAGGCAATTTGTCTAAGTTTAGGTTTAGAGTGAAGAACTGAAAGCTGCTTAATCTTCATATCGTAGTTGAACTTTCTGGTCATTCAGTCTCTCTCATTTCTGTAATATATAACACATCAGTGAGATACAACTGTTCAATAATAATGGCAAATTTTTTGTGTGCTTGTGTTTAGTAAAAAAAAATTTTTTTCATCCCACCCCACATGGACAGGAAAACAAGGCTGTTTATGGTTGCGTCAGGGTTTGGTGCAATAAAATGTGCTGCTAATCACTGGTGCAGTGCACGTGCCTGTGTGTCTTTGTGTATGTTATAACAACTTGGATAGGTCACAATCCAGCCCTAATGTGTGGTCTTCTATTAGACCTAATTCGATTAACAGCTCTATAAATTCCAGTAAATGCCTGCAAAGACTTGCCTTCTGACACTGCCACACAGTACATAGTTATCGCAATGCAACATCATCTTCATTACACCCCCATAAAACCAACATCCAAATCCAAATACCCCGACTGTTTTCTTCCAGGCACTTAACATCAGGCTAATCCCTAGCCACGCTCAATATGTATCTGAATGATACCTGAGGGAAGTGGTTGGACATGTTACTTGCTGCCACAAAGATGCTGTTCAGGCACACGCAGGGCCTGCTGAAACAGACACACACGCTCATGCTGAAGCACACATCCTCATTCATCTCAATCACTCCAAAAATGATATCATACTTCTCCGAACTTGAGAGTGTCTACTTTTATTTAGATCCTCTGTCATCCAGAGGATATGTAGAAGTACCAACTCAAAGAAAACTTAAAGGGTCTTTTCACCCAGAACACAAAAAATACAGATTTCCTCACGTACCTAGTTGTACCTAGCAATGCAGATAGTTTTGTTTTCATGTGTCAAGGTTTAGAGATATCTATCCCTGAGATTTAAGGTTAGGGTGTTTAGGTTGCTCACACTGTTGAAAATGTATATTTAAAAAATGTAACAGTAACACTTTTATTCAGTCTTCCCAGTGTCTCTGGGTAATTCATTGACCACTTGTTGATTGGTGTTTACACCAGAACTATTTTCTTCTGAAAAAGTAGTGTCTATGAAAACCTGTTGACAGTGTGTTTTGAGTTATCCAGAGCTATAGTGACTCTGCAACAGATGTTTCTGAATTCTTTAAAAGGAAATTTTCCTTGCTTTGAGCACCACAGTGATATTTCACTCAAAATCTCAGAGACAGATATTTCAAAACCTGGGCAAATCAAAACAAAACTATCTGTATAACAGGATACAACCCGAAGTAAGCTAACAGAGAAATAAACTAATACTATTAATACTATTATTATTTGATAATTTGGGTGAACCATCCCTTTAATGTTCACCATTCTTGAGCCCAGTGGAAATGAAGTGAAGCTGAAGCTTTTGGGTAAATCATTTTCATCCCAACTTGTCATATAAATCATCACGCTAATAAGGATCACTTTCTTTTCCTTGGCTCTTAAAATGAATGGTAGACATTATTCAAAAGAAGAAATATTCATTGCTTTCCTGCATGATCATATAAACTGCCTTTTCATTTCTACACTATGACCTAAATGATCACGTACATGACACACTGAAAGAAATAAAGTGTTCAAAGGAAAAACTACTCATAAACGCAACAACCTGTGCAAAATGTTCCTGCAGAATCAATCTACATTCACACATTATATAGCCATTATGACACTTCACTAACCTCTAATATCTGACCCCTGACTTTTTATTTTTCTCAATACTTAATGGGCATTTTAAGACCATACATGAAGCGCTCTGAATTACCTTTTCCGTTTTTTCAGAAGCACTGGCCAGACTCTCCTCAGTAACTGATGACACATGTCTCCTCTAACATTTCCCATAGCATTCATTCTTTCCTTTTCTGAATGGCCAGTTAAAACCTACGTCAAAAAATAAGTAATGGACTGAGGCTTTCTGGCACAGTTATCCATATGTCAAGGGGGAGGGGGATGAATTGCTTAATTTCACCGACACCTTTGTTGACTGTGTGTACCTATGGTTGTATGTCTGTGTGCGTGTTGGCCCTGTGAGGTGGCTGAATAGCTGTTCCTCCGCGCATTGTTGAGTTAGAGGGCTCGTCCTCCTACACCCTCATCATGGTCTTGCACTGACGCATCCCAGAAGCCTCTTCACTCATTGAGTCTTCTGTCCCCTTCCTCCCACGGCCATGCTAGGCAGAATCCCGCTATTGTCCCACCAAGGACGGACAGCGGTGTACACAGGCTAGCAAACAGCCGGGCTCACACTCATGCGCACTATTCGCCATGCACAGTATGTACAGATGGATTCAGAACAACAGCTGTGCATACCTGATCCTACAGAAGGAAACATCCTTTACATTATTTGCAGCATGATATCAAGGCGTTTTTAAAAGCTGAATAGTTTTCCATTTGTTCCCACAGTTTGCCCTCCAACCCTAATCTCCTCTCAGAGGAAACCGAGCACTTCATTAAACCAAAGTCCCTGTGTGTGTTTATGCATGCCTATGTCTGTTACTGTGGTTCTGTGTGCTTGGTAAGTAAGTGTATTAACCTTTAGCCTCTCTCACCATTGTTTCTGTGACATGCCCCATTGCTACTGAAACCCGTTCCCAGAGATTTTGGCAAAATGTTGGATCTACCAACATCTTGTGTTAATTTCACATCTGGGTCTACGCCAAAGTCAAAGGATAAGAGCCAGTCTTAAGGTCATATCCTTTTGTGTATCGCGCTGTAGAGATGGACACTAATATGGGCTCTTCATTATTTTCAGATGACGCTAACAGTCACTAATTTTTACATCTTCTCATCTTCTTAAGTCAAACCTTTTTTGACAAAGTTGTTTTTCTCAGGATTTAAGATGGGCATGGAGAGAGTTTTGCCTTTTTAATTCTTATAGTATCATTTTAAATTTGGAAATTTAGTTAAAATAAGAAAGTTTTATTATGGATTCCATATATGACTGTTGTATGACTGTTGTAGTGTCTGAAAATGAAAATCTGATTCATGGTACAGATTCATGGTTATTAGTGTCCGAATAACCCAGCACTTTACAGCTTTGCTGTGCGCCTGGTTGTTTCTCACACACAGGAGGCATTGTGTCCTGTAATGGAGCTCTGGCCTCAGGGTCTGTAGCTTCACAGATCACAACTCATAGACATTTAGGCTTAGATCTCTGCCTCAAAACATATTGTTGCAGTTGGATATTCTTCCAAATATTATATTATATATAATATTTATAATATATAATATTATATATATATATATCCCATACAGCCTTATAGAAAATTCTCTGAGACAGGAGTCAGTTATGAATAAAGCAACAAAAATGTGAGAGCAGACTCGGGATGCATGGAGCTGCATACAGGACAACTCCCATGTGGAATAAATTCAAAAATATGTACCAGCTATGAGCAGGAAATCACTTGGCTCTCGTCCTTACCCACATATCAAAATCTATTTTGTCAACTTTCCAGCAGCAATGACACAGTCATGCCCAAGATAGTGCAATGACATTCAACCTAACTTATAATTTTGACAAAATCCAAGTTCCATCAGGTTTTTCCACAAACTCCCCTGATTTCCTTTTTTCTTCCAAAAATAATTTTCCCCCTTTACACAAATTCCATAGATATGAGCCACAAAGTCTCAAAAACCACCAACTTTCTCCCAAATGTGAAACTCCTGTGACTCACATCCTACTTCAGCACATGTCAGAACACATCGTCTGATGTCTACACATCATGGTACACTTATAATTATTTCCTCTCAATTTGTCAGAGAATTTTTCCCATCGTCTTTCACCCCATGTTTATGGTCATCAATGCAGCATAAGTTATGCCTGGGCAAGCACAAGCAGGTACCTGTTTCTTTGTGCTGTTAGCAACAAACACCATCATACAAAATGAATACCTATGACAACCATCAAAACTATTCTTAAAATCGTACAGGGCAGATATCCTTTATCACGTCACAAAGTATTCCCTTGTCTTTTTCCACACTGATCGGTGAAGGACTATCGCATCATATGGCACTTCCTCCACGAACGTTTTAGTGTTTTTCGGCTCATTGCTTTCGTTTTATCAACGTCATTTCCACCATTTTCAGAAAAAAGCTCTAAAAACCCACTGTACACTATCTTCCTGAAACCAAACAGCAGACACTCAAGGTAGGTGAAAGTGAAGCATCTGGCAGCAAACGAACCCTCAGGAGTTGTTGGAGACCGAAAACAGTTTAGCTTAGTTTATTACATTTATTTGTCAGGGACCATGTACAAAAAACATTAATCTCATACAAAGAGAAAAGAGTCATTGTGCCTGATTTAGCAACTAACTAATTTCCATCTGCAGGGTCTGGGCAGGTGGACAACAGAGTTAAAAGGTGAGAGACTACTGGACTTATAATCAACAGGTGGACTCAAACACGACTCCAAGTGATTGCTAATGCTGCTTCGTACCTGTGCAAACAGGTAACTGTTTTCTAACTTGTTCACCATATCAAATTTATAAGGTGATAATATGTCAGTGTTGTGATTTCCTTTGGGAGGCCAAAACATCAAGTAATGCAGAGAATTGAAATAATACTCGTCTTGTTCGCCTGATTAAGATCACTATTTCTTATGCTCAAAAAAAAAAAAAGGAAAAAAAGAAAATCAGTTTTATAAACTATGATAGTGAATGAGCCAATTTAATGTTGTAAGGGAGATTTTTCTCATGTCAGATCATTCCATAAAATTTTTATTTCCCTTTGCAGTGTGACTGGCCAAAAGAGATTTAAAAAAAAAAAAAAAACCTTGTATAACCACACTAATAATCAACCTGCATGTTTATGATTTATATCCAGCAAAACTCTTTTGACAGGCTACAACATTAAACATTAAATATCCCAACTTAGCATCTTGTCATTTTATTCGTGTGCCCTGTTGGATATTATAAAACACGCAGCAGAATTCTCTGTCTAATAAATAATGAAAATTTACTAAGGGAGATTCCCGTGAGAGAAGTGGAGGTGAGCGTCCCTCGCCCTCATAACAGACATTAATCAAGGCTTCAATGGCAAAATAAATTTTAAAGTCCAACACTGATGCAGCCTATGAAATAACAGAAAACACTCTCCCTCCTTCATGTCATTAAACTTATGAACTCACTGTTATTTTCCAGCCGGGATATCACTTCCTCGCGTGGATCAGGTGCTAAATGTTGTACAAGCACGTGGCTCTTTCCATAAACATCCTGTCATGTCTGCCTGAAAGCCAAAAGTCACATTTATTTAAGTCACCTTTGTCTGAATGACAAAAAGCCACCACTTTAACAGCTTGATGAAGGCAGCAATTTTATTTATTCCATGTCTGAAAAGGGCTTTTTTTCAATGCCCATGAAGTGTTTTGCTTTGTTCTCAAGGTTTTTCTCACTTTTGTTGCCTCTCACTTTCTAAGAATGTTTATAGTTGCATTTCAGTGCGGCGGAATACACTTAATGGGCATTCTCTCTGACATACTTATCAGTTTCTGTTGTCAGATGACTGTGCAGGTGTAACATTTAGATTTAATTAAGGGTCATAAATGCTTCAAGTTAACGAAGGTAGCAACACTAAATTTAAAAGAGTGTGCTGGTATAGTCCTGTCATGAAACCGGTATGAACATGAAATGAACTGTTTACAAAAAATGTTGTCATTAAGGGATTTGAATGTATCAGGGGGCATGGCATGTCATTGACATGGCATTTCAGGTGTTAAATAATAGTTCAACAACCCAATAAGTTGTAAAGTTTCCTCAAGAGATAATAAAGTGTTAGTATACTATCAAATATAATAACGATTTCAGTTTTTTCAGCAATTGGTAACAATAAGCCTAAGGGATAGATGCAGGTTGGTTGGGAGAATTGTAGGGTGGGTGAGGAGGGGACAAGAGAGGAGCAAGGAGGGGAGACAAGGTGAGTTGTGAGGGGCAAGTTAAAAGAGACACCTGGGAGACGAACAAAGCGGCAGCTGGCTTGGCTTTACTCTTTGGAAACTCCACAGAGGGTATTTTAAAGGGTTAAACAAGGTCAACATGTGCGCTCTTGCATATATACTCACATATACAATAAGCCAGGCATTCGTACTCACATATACACATTCACAGGTCCAAACACTATAATATTGAGAATTCATGTTTCTCTATGTTGGAATAAAATAGGTTCAATATTTCTGTCTCCAGCACGTTGACAGTGAGATGCTCAGTTCAGTGTGAAGTTTTTGAGCCTGAAATACATTCCTGAGCACATCTTCACAGACTGCCTCTGACGTAGGGGCCTACAGCATCTGACATGGCAACCAGAGACGAGACATGATGGGGTTGTACCTCAACATGTTACTGTATACCAGTGATCACAGATTACATAAAGACGGGCCTCCCTTTAAGGACAGGAAACAGCCGGAATTGGAAAATCTGGGAATCTCTTTATACCCAGCAGATATGATGTTATTTTATTACAACTTGATGGCATCATGGAGATCCCCGGGTGTTTCCAGCTCTGACTAATCTCCATAGTCTTCCAAAGAGGTAAAAAGTGAAAGTCGAGTGAGAACCCTGAGGGTGATTACTGTACATAGTTGGAATGTGAGATATATGAGATAAAATCACAGTGGTATGGTTGTTAGAGATCACACTCTTGGGGAAAAGCTCTCCTACCACCTCCACAAAGCTCTAGGCATAGCCTCCCACATTTCTAGCCAACATTCACAATACTCCTGTGTCTGTGAAGACAAGTGGCGAGTGACACACCCTCTCCAATCTCAGCAGAACCACATCCAACACGCTCTACCTTCAGAGGAGCACTAACTAATCAGTGACTCTTACCCATGTTTATAGACAATAATACTGCCAGTTTTCTTGCAGAGCTTCCAGAGATCTGTACTCAAATACTTCTATATGTAGCATTATTGCTTTATTATTTACATATTTGGATTGAGATCATAATGACCTAACATACAGGCTAGTAACTCCTACAGGAATTGTGAGTAGATGCAGGAAGGACAGTGATAGTAACTGGAAAATTCAGGGGATGTTTTGTTATAAAGCAGTCTAGAAAGTCACCAGTAATTACCAGTTACCTAGGAAACTGAACACAGAGAGATTATGGTCAGTTTGGGCTATTAGTAAATAAGAAAGAATAATAAAAATGTAACTTACATCTTATTATACCTTCAAAAGTGCCCTGCGATGTTTGTGTAAACATATAAAGGTTATATTTACACTCAGTGCTACTTATCAAAACACACTCTGTGTATCCTTGAAGTCTAACAAACCTGTTGAATGCAATTCCTTCCTCATAAAACATATGTAAAGCCAGTTTTCGGGGGATTTTGAATCCAGCATTGTTTAAATCCACATTTACTAGGTTGTATTCTTCTTCTTCCCCGCCTTTGTTGGTACATTGCTGTGTTTCTTGGTGCATTATGTCGATCAGTGAAATCAATCACAATTGGCAGGAATGAGTTTCGCATCACCTGCGGCCTTGTGCGAGGGCAGGAAACAAACAAAACAGGGACCCACACATAAAAAACCTGCTCTATGGCGTTACTAGAAGTCAAGAACTCCACAGGGCACCTCAAGTAGGTCACAAAGCAACCTGTTAGGTCAGGCAGGACATGTAAGTCTCTGCAGTCTATGCATCTGCCTTTATGTGTGTTTGATGCAAACAGCTGCATACCAATCCTACTGCCAGAGAAGAACATCGATATTGGATGTTTCTGCACAAGCCCAGATTAGGTTCGTTGACGTCCTGCACACAGCAACTACAGTGCGATACATAGTAGTACAGCAAAAGAACTATGGTCAAGGCTTTGTTAGGGTTAGGCAACTTACATACTTGGTTCAATTTTGAGAGAGATTGTTGTTATGATTAACTATGTAAATAGCATATCTGTGACAGGATGTCAATTCAGTTTCCTGAATGATTGTCAGACACACTGCACTTCCACCACCCCAACACCACATCCTTACCTTCAACCATGCTACATAGAGGGCATGTCACTTCCTGCGTTTGGTATTTCACATTGGCTTTGGACGTAAATCATGAAATGTGAAATTGTGCAATATGGACCAAATTGTTTAACCCTTTTGTGATGGTTAGATTCACTATAGTTTGATTTTGCCATGTAGTATTTAAAGCGTAAGTCTAGTGATTTTTTAGTCATTTTTATTGTTAACAAAACCCATGAAAAGAACACAATGAATCGATCCTACTAACATGTACTGTATGTGAAGCTCAGGCCTGTTATAGATTATTCTTCTCTGCCATAGACTTCCAGTGTTCAAAAACTATTAAAAACATATTGAGTCACACTGTGGTATTGGCTGATATTCCTTCATTAAAGTGAACATGCACTGTAGTTTTATTTTGAATCAATCCTACATACGTTGTCTGGCTGCTGTAGGAAGTGCAACAAACTGACAGTTTGCTCCTGTTTGAGTAACGTTTGCTACAAATTACAGTGACCAGCTGTTTTAGGAAAATATTTAGCCTCTTAAAAAGCCTATAATAAGCCTATCATGTTGGAGTGGGAGCTATGAAATGTTGAACAACAGTTACTTTTACCGAAATTAATGCAACGCAGAAAAGAGAGAAGCCGTGGGGAGAAGCCGAGGAGATAGTGTGTATGACCATTGAACTGAGTGAAGCAGAGGGGGGTGAGTTTTCTGTGCTTGTCAAGCCACTGAGAAACATGGACGAAATATGGCACCAAGCACACCAATCACAGTTGTTGCGGTCTGCGTCGCCCCAACATGCAATTACATTTCTAGGGAGTCACACGTCAGGCTCTGCTGTACCTACAGCATCGATTAAACGGCAGAAGTATAAACCAGGCTTAATGTTGGGGTTGAACTCTGCAACATATCCTTTTTGGCATGATGAAGACGCTGACGTAAAAGAAAAGAAAACCACCAAATATTGTTTGATTTATCAAGGTTGAGACTAGGAAGGAATGACACTGCACAAGTGTTAGACATGGAGATCCAAAATGGCTGTCGTCATTCACACAAACATATTGAAAATGAAGTGTTTGATCTGAAGGTTTTATGAGTTCTTAGGCTTTCCCCTTTGTCCTGAGCTGTCCTTTGGCATGCTTAGACAAAAAGAGATCAGCGTCAGACTGAGTCTGCAAAAGGGATTAAATAGGAAATACTAGCATAACACACAGCATGTAATGGAAATCAGCTCACCAGCTTGCTCTGGAGCTACCAAGGGATAGGGATGAATTGTGAGTAGGGACACATAATTCACATAGGCACCAGCACACAAGGAACACACACCAGATCTACCGTGTCCAAGCTGGTGTAAGTCTTCAAGACCATTTTTGTCATTTGTTTAGATCTAACCAAAGCACAGAGTTTACTGGAAAGGCCCCGGACATAGTGAATTACGGATATAAACAGTATCATCAGTAATATTAAGAATTCCTCTGAAGTCCTTGGTTAGATGCACTTCTTGCTACTGCTTTAGAAACATGCACTACACACAGATAACTCTTGAATGTTTCCAAACAAACAGAAGAATAAACTCTGTTTGTATTGCATAAGACTTCTCATGAAGTCTGAAAAAAATGCTTTCTTCCTCTACCAGTCACCTTTTGTTAGTATAACAAACTTTTTTTTTTAAATTTCTTGTACAATATCACTATCTTCATAATCTTAAATTTGTGTTTTCTCGTTATCAGATGGAATCAGTCATGGCTTGCAGTGTTTCTGCAGGATTTAATTGACCATTACAGTGGTTTTGCATGTTTAAGCCAAATAACTACTATGTACTTTCACTTTCAGTTATTTCCATGTGTTTCCCAAAGCATGCAGCCATATTTTGGCTTTTGTAGTATGTTGCTGTTAGTTTATAGTTTAAACTTTCAAAATGAAGTGTTCCAGTGATGCACTCACATTAAAATTCAATGCTTTGCTCACCAATCCACAGGTCTGCATTTACAACTCTTGGAAATTAGAACTTTGCTTACACTTATAGATAATGTTTAATTCTTGGAATAATTTCCATGGCAGAAATATACATTTCTTTGTGTAGTTTCATGTTAATAGATCAGAACAGTTGTCCTGTCTACAAGTAGTTCTGATTGGACAGAAGCAGGGCCGGCTCTGGCTATTTCGGTGCCCTAGGTGAGATTAGAGTTTGATGACGTGTCCCCTAATCTTGCCCTTTCCCTATCTCACTCTGTTTTTCTCAGCATTTCATTTTTCTTGGGAAAGCATCACTACTTTGCAGAGTTACTTCATTAACTAACTAGCTAACTGCTTTTGTTTACCAACTAGGATGCAGGTCTTCCTGAGTTCAATGTAAGAAATGGTTGATTTATGTGCTGTCGCTAAACCTGTCCTCCACCCTTAATTCAGGCAACAAATTTTCATAGACCATTCAGTCTGACTAACTGTCCAGTTTATGACAAGTTTTTATGACATTCATGTCTGATCATTTCATATTACCTGTTGGGTTGCCAAACATGATATCATATGAATGCAATGCTGTGAATGGTGAAGCCTTAAATGCTGGAGACCCACACTTTAGCATGTGAATGCAACACCAGGGAGGATTCACAGATTACTTTGCAATTCAACTCTAAAAAATATGTAATTTAAAAAAAAAAATTTGATGTGTGTTTCATCGTGATGCATTAGCTATGGTGAGCAAGTTTCAAGTCTCTGCAAGTTGATTTTGATAGTGAAATTAACTGAAACTAATGCCCGTGGAATTTGAGAAAAATGCATTTAAAAATTACAGTGCAACTTACATGAACTGGGAAATGAATGTCAGTGATATAAGCTGCAAGCACGTGGTTTTTTTTTACCACTGTTATTGTCCTTTAAGGTCAATTCCTCTTCGCGTGGTAGCTTGCAGTTGATATTTGACAGACAGGAGGGCTGGTACTGGCTTACGTGGCCTAGTTACAGCCATAAATAAAAACCCAGAACACAGGACACCTATGCTGCCACACAGTAGCTACTATCTGCTATTTCAAAATGGCATCTACTAAGGCCATTACAGCTCCATGGTGAAAGATGGACAGAAATAGAAGAGGTGAAAATGAATGGAAGAAAACGTTGTGTGTATTGGATTGGATTGAAGGCAGATGCCATTTGTTTAGTACCGTGGCGCATCATGGAAAAAAGTGGCACTAAGTTCAGGGACTCTTCTAACACAAATCTTCACAATATGTCTGGTAAAACAGGTTACAGACTAGATAGACTGGCTGTGACAGAAGGTAGAGCAGGGAATACATCTTACAACATATGGACACACTGAACACAAAATCAGGAAGTATAAATTTGAAGCTAATCCTGCTTAATTGATTAATGTAAATCCTAGGAGTCTAGAAACCAATATAAGTCTCAAATATATATATAAATATATATATATATATATATATATATATATATATATGTGTATATAGACACCATGTGTGCATGTGTGGGTTCTAGTGTGTGTTTAGAGATGCCAGTGTTGGTCTGTCGGTCATTTGGCCCACCATGGTTCCCGGAGGATAAAGCTCACCTCAGGATGAATTGTGATACCTTTGGTGATCCCCAACTTTTCATCTTGCACCATCATCAGGTCAAATTTAAAATGATTCCATTACTTTGCTCTGTGACCAAATAACCTAATATAACCAAAACTAATAATTTTTCCACCTGTGTTTAGTGCTAATTACACAACACACTAAAATTTGGGATTATTGAACACAGACATTACATCAGTAGTGATCCATTAATTTACTATTTATTTAGTCATGTTCTGATTAACTCTCTATAATTTAAAATTTATAGTGCAATGAAAAATACACCACTTTTGGAAGTTCTGGAGCCACTCACCCATACTCTTATTTTGACCCCATTTTTTAAACAATATTATATAATACGGTGTAATATGACCGGGCTCATAGCTTTTGACATGATTTTTTTTGGTAATAATAACATTGTACTTAGGAAGTTAATTCCTGAGATCCTAGTGTGCAGCAACAAAAGAAGTCTGACAGGGCAACAAGAATAGCCAGTCTGACAATCATACAATTTCTAAGTAAACCAGGTTATGAAAACTTATTTCTAAGAGAAAACAAAGGCAAAAGGTAAAAGCATTCACACACTGTCAGTTGTCAGTTGTAAAAATCCATCACATTTCAAAGACTGACTTTCTAGTTCAACTTTGACCTACCATACTTGCTTAGAGGTGCACACACCCAGCATTTTTGGTGTGCTCGCTTTAGGTTGACTTGACTCCAAATAAAGTAGTCCAGATAATCTGGTGTAACTGTTAGTGTGGTTAAAAAATGTCTGATCAGCCGTTCACTCATGTTTTTTGAACTGTCAGACTACACTTTAGCAATGTCACCATGTTCCCAGATCTCATCAATTACTTACGTTATCATAATCAATAAAAATGATGGCCAAAACCATGAAAATAAGAGCCAAGATGTAATAACCCGGGATAATCTTTTAAAAAAACAGCTTTATTTATGTGGGATGGAGCGATGGGATGTTTTCTGTCAGAACATAATTTCTAAATGCTAACCTTTGAATAAAATGTTGGAATGTTGTCTCTTGAGCCAGCATTCACCTCTAACTCAATTGTGTCGTTCAAAGTAATACTGAATACCTCATGTCTTTCCTTTCCAAAAATCTCTCACCTTTTGGCCTTGAGATGGCTGGAGACCGTGTTTGCACACCCAGCCAAAAAATACTCACACAGCATCCAAAGCTACTCTTGCTAGCCAAAAGTGCAGGAAACGTAGCCTTATGAGAGGAAATTGGTGTCTAATTGTCTATTGAGAGAACTCCTGACATACATAAATCCAAGTGATAACATAAAAGGGATTTTTTTCTTTTTTTATTCCTCTGAGTAAAAAATAATTTGAGTTTCATTGTACTCTGCACCTCATTTGACATGGGGCTAGCTCTGGACAGATGTTCCCTTCAAACGCACATCTGTCTGTTTTTTTTTCTGAGATATTTGATGTACTTCTCTCATGGTGGGTGAGGCAGGGTCAAACACTCATGAGGTTTCTATACGCTGAAGAATATGAGGGGCGTGCTGGCAGAAAAAAACTGCAATGGTGAAACAAAGAATGAAAAGAGTAACGGAGAGGATGTGGGATCCATCTGCAATTATCCCGGCTTTGTGGTTTGGGATAAGCTGATTTGAATATATTTTAGGTATAGTTGTCATCTCAGCAGTCTCCTTTGGAATGATTTGTGGAATATGTCACACTGCAGTTAAATACAACGGTCTGCTTTGTGCTGCAGAAAATACTAATCAACTCTCATGTCTTTATCATTACAAAATTTCACAAGATGCTACTCACCCTGTCAAATCCTATGTAGAAAAACGAACACATCAGCAGAATGGAATGAAGCACCTAATTGATCCTGTATGACTGGAAATGACTCCCTCCAATCTGCGTTGCCATTTTGAGTATGAGTTCCCAAAATTAAGGGAATAGTTACATTTTCAGGAAGTCTGCTAAAAAAAAAAAAGAATAAGTTTTCACTTAATTTGATTGTCTGTGTTTTTGTGTGTGTGTGTGTGTGTGTGTGTGTGTGTGTGTGTGTGTGTGTGTGTGTGTGTGTGTGTGTGTGTCTACATGTGTGGGTGTCTGGGTGAGTGTGTGTTTGTGTGTGTTAGAGAGAGGCTGGTTTGAACTTGGCAGACACACCCTGCGTCCATGCCAGGCACTTCTCTAATCAATGCAGGTCACCAGAGTTAGATGGCTGCTCTCTAAGCCTCTTTAACTGGGAAAAGATGTCACGGCTTCGCCGTCCATTCAGCAGAGAGCTCCATCACTTCATTCAAAGATGGGGACTGTTTCATAATCATTTCATCATGAACCCCAAAGAGATTTCAATATCCTCTGTCTACGCAATGAAGGTGGAGCTGCTTACCGTGTTACACTGAACGTTGCAGTAAGCATTTCCAGCCTGCGTTTATGGCCAAGCTTAACTTTCAAAGTAATTGCTACAGTGTTTTTCCACTCACTCTTTTCCATAGAAAACATTCTTAATAGACGAAGACCAAGTCCTATGCTTGATTCCCTGTGATATAAGCTGTTACATGTGCTTTATCACTTTTCCCCACAGGGTTCATAGAAAGGGACTGGAAACTTTTCAGCAATGGTTGCGCTTTCAAAATGTATTCTTCTCAAAGTACAAGCAGCTGCAGATGGAATCTACTCCTCATGGAGGAGGCAACATGCACAGACGCATGCACACATTTACATTGAAATCCATACATGTCACGTTCTGGGGCTCCCAGTGGTCCGCAGTACTGAGCTCTCCGGGTGTTTAGTGTTGTCTAGCGGCGGAAGAGGGCCTCAGAGCCATAAAGATGTCTCTTCCACTCCATTCATAAACCTCTGACTAACTCCCTCCTAACCCAGTGGGACCACACAAGATCACTTCTCAGTCACCCGGTGACCACACCGTGCCAAAACCTTACTACCCTTCAGCAGTCCTCCACCAGCTGTAAAGTTGTATTTTACAATCTTAACGCTCAGCTGTATCAACTTTACCACATCTCAAATGCGATGAAAAACCAGAGAGACCGAAATAATAAAACGTGTTCTGTAATGCTTAGCCATTAATCCTACTTTCATAATTTTCATATGTAAATGGAAATTTTTGCAATGCTTCAGATGTAAGTAAACCAGATTGTAACTCGACTCTCCAGTCAGCTAGAGATCACCAAGAGTTAGAGTTTTGTGGCTGTAGACAGCTACTGTTTGAGGCTGGGCTGAAGAGCACATAATATGAAGAACAATCTGGGTAAAAATGTATTGTCATTCATGTAATTCCAGAGTGAAGCTGTTCTGCCTGTGGACAAGATTTAAAGTTTCTTATCAGCTTCCTGCACTCTCATCTCCACAGGCTTGACAAGCATGCGACACTAAATATTTGTAATATGAAATCACCATAAACCAATGTGTGTGTGTGTGTGTGTGTGTGTGTGTGTGTGTGTGTGTGTGTGTGTGTGTCCGCATGTGAAAGAGAGGTGATCAGCAAAGATGGGTGAGTCATGTATTTATATGACATCATCAGCACCAGTAGCCTGGTGTACAACACAGACGTGGACAAACCAAAAATCTTTCTTGACCTACTTTATTAGATGACCCAAAAAAAACCAATACAATAGGAAGAATTCTCCACTGTTGGATGAAAAACTACCTTTGAAAAGCCATTTTCAGCTTGTAGCCTGTGTTTTTAAGGTGGAACGCCACTGATTTTACACATCAAAGTCTACGGGTCTACGGGGATTACTGATGCATATATGAAAAAAGTTGTTTATAGTCTTTTGTGGCTCCTGAGGGAGCTGCATAAAGTCTGATCAACTGACTCAAGGGACGACGCTTGAGGCAGCATCTTTTGGAGCTGACCACTTCAAGTTTTGAAAACAAAAATTCTGGAGGTGTGGAGTTACAAGGAAGTGAGCTTACCAGACCTTTGTAGCCGACTACTTATCTCTGCTTGAGGCAACAGTTTATATTAGCTGGTGCCAGTGGTTGAGTTGCTTTGTTGGCAATATATGCACCAGGTTTTGACAAGAAAAAGGTATGTGTGGAATAAAAAAAGATGTTATCTCTGGTTCTGCTACATCAATTTTGATCCTTTTTTTGTCCATCATGACTGACGATCTTTATAGGAGTGCATTTGCTAAATCAGTGGTGCATTCCTTTAAAAGTAAAAATAATGTCACATATGGTTGATCCCTAAGCCAATTTTACTGTTGGGGAAATCAGACCACAGGGTCAACTCTTCAGCAGCACTCCAGGCACTAGTTAATCACGCCATCTTGCTCAAGCACACTTGTATTTGCCAGAACTGGGAGTCAAGTCCAGAATTTCCTTTGGAGGGATGAGATGAAATGAGTTTCGCAGTCCTTAACTGGGGTCTCAAGACATGGACAAGATACAAGATTGGAGCTTCAACTCTGTGATCCCCTTGGGTAAATTCTCATTGCAGGCAGGATTGTGTACAAAGAAACTTAAGGCATAAAAATGGCACAAGGAAAACATATCGATAAATCAACCATAGTCAACAATGCATGAAGAAAGACATGGCACAAGCTGAAAAACAAAACCACAAGAAAGGTCTACCAGTCAGGACCAGTTCACATCTGGCATCTCAAATAATAAGGATAAACAATCTTTTACTCCTTAGTATATTCACCATGTACGGATATAAACATCTGAATTCAATGAAAAACTAGGGGCTATATTTTAAAGAAGCAATTTAGTAGAAAAAAGTGAATGTAGTTCGGCCCACATCAACCTGACAAAACAGTGTCTGTATGACAAATGTCCTGTTTGCATTATGTCCTGCGACTCGCTGATGATGTCACGTGTACCTGCTGCCATGTCGAGGGTCTGCAGAGCATCAGCACAGGCAGGGAGGGCAGGGGGCGGTGGGGGGGAATAATGTTACTACCGCATTTTTTTGTTTTATTAAGAGATGCTTATTGTAGCCACAGCCTCGTCTTGTGTGCTGCCATTGGGGCCACCTCTGGGTTACATACTGACTGAAAAAAGGAGCTAGAAGAGAAAGGAACAAATAAAGACACAGAAAGAGGAAGATTGAGAGACAGAAGACAGACAAAAAGAGATAAACACTTCAGGAAAGAATCACATGGCACAGAGACAAGGCGACCATTAAAACCAGCTGACAATCCCACTGATGGATTTTACCACATCAGAGATGTCAGTGAGTCTTCGTCTGGCAGAGAGGAGCGTGTAAGTGCAGGATAAAACACAGGGTCTGACCGGGTCCTATTTTAAGCCAACGACTTCCAACTACTTCTGAAACTATACCAAGTGGAGGGGGAAATGAGCAAACAAAAACAGAGCGATGGGTCTGCGCTGTCAGACTATTTAAAACACACAATTACAGTTAAGTGTCTACAGCTACACACCCTCTCAGACAATCAGGGTCCACACTACATAACTAATCAGCATTGCTTCAGTATGTAGACAGAGATGAATGGTGAGCAGCAGGTGCTGTCAAAAAAGCATTCCATGCTCTGCAGAAAACTGCATGAACTCCTTTGGCACTTGTCCTACCGTACAAGCAGTTACAGTATCACAGATCTACAAAAGTAAACATGTTACTCAAGACTGTGTTTGTTTTTCTTTGTCTTTGACTAGCTCCAGCTTTTACCTGAAGATTGACAACTTGCAGCGTAGAGGGGTGGCTGGGCTTCAGTAATGGATCAGAGGTGGCAGGAAATTGTTGGTGTTGTTTGAATCAAGCACTTGGTTGCCATATTTTGTTCCACTGTCTGCTCTTGTCACCACCAATCTGCTGAGTCGCTCTTAAAACAGTTAGTGTAAGAAATTTAAAAATCCCAAATGCTCTGTCTCTGTGTGTTTGTGAACAGCTGTGGATGATTACCTGGTCTCAACAGTGTATCATGGCAGAAGATAGCGTAGGGTGTGACATTAGCGTTACTTCCTGTGTTATAGGTCTGATTTAGCTTGGTGTTCAGTTAACCTTTGCTTATTCCCCAGTTTCTCTCACTGGAAAGATTTAGTTCTTTGAAATGTGTAGTCATGAGCCATAAAATTCCTTCCTGATCACAACTATTTTCTTTGTAAGACGTCAGAGCAGTGGAAGTGGAGTCTATGTGTGGCTTTACAGTATCGCCACAGAAATTCTCTGTATTTAAGCCTGCATGACCTAGTAACAAGATCCGTCATGGACGGGCACTTGGCAAGTTTCAGAGGTAGATTTGACAGACGATGAATGCAATTTGAAGGTGTTCAGACTTGGTAAGTGCAGTTGTGAAATCCAAGTTCGTCAAGGTTTGTCAAGCCCAACTCAATCTTCCTTCCTGCCTTGCCAATCCCTCCATGAGCCTTTCCACCACACTAAAGATACAATGATTTTAACCCCTGGCCCTGACTGATTGTGACCAGGTGGTCTCAATCACCAGTCTGCAGGAGGGATTGTGTGTGTGTGGGAGCTTGCACACATATGGAGATGAATCACAAAGAATAATTTGCAAAGAATAATCACATTGCAAACCACCAACTTTCACCACTTAGACCCCCTCTTAAAGACGCAGATGTGATTTGGGCAGCTTTGAGAAGAGATATATGAGTGTGTGTGTGTGTGTGTGTGTGTGTGTGTGTGCGTGCGTGTGCATGGATCTACGTGTGCGCGTGTGTGTCTCTGTCAGAGGCTACTTTTGGGGACAATTTCAGACCGAAGACCATTTAATTGGGGACAGCTTGTCCAATTGGAGACAAAAGCTGTGTCCCTAATTGGTAAAAAGCTGAATTTTGGGTCAGTGGTTAAGGTTAGGGTTAGGCAAGTAGTAGTTATGGTTGGAGTAAGTCTCCAAGAAATGAATGCAAGTCTATGTAATGTGAGAGAAAAAGAGGCCCTTCAGTGAAGTATTCACAGGTGTCCATGGCCATTAACGCGTTTATAGCTTTGTCTCACACTCACACAAGTTTGGAAGATAATTCCTGATGTCTGTGGTTGGGTAGACAGCCATGGAAAATCACTGCCACAATGTTCGCAAAGGGAATTAATTAAACAAAGCCTAGTAAGTACTGTCATACTTCTTGAGTGGGTAGCAATACTGTAATCAAGACTGTTACCATATAACCAGTCAAATGCAATTAAATAGTATTCAATGCCAACGTAGATTTAACAATGATGTTCCCTTAATGACTATACTAAAAGAGGAAAAGGTATTTATCCATGCACTTGTAGTGAATGAGTCGGGGTTGTGTGCATATTTAATTTTTTGTGATTTATATTTTTCCTAAAAAAGGTGAAACTTGGACCTTTGGTCACGGTATAGCTATAGTAATTCCCGTATCTATGTCAGAATCCTAGGCATGCTGGAGTCTTGAAAAGTAATTGAGCATGTACAGTATTCCCAGCTCCAGTAAAAGCACTCTGACCTTTTCGTAAATGTGGAATCCATGCTGTGAGTGGATCGAAACACCATCACTGTACAATTTAAAGATGTGGCTACTTTTGATTATAAACCATCTTTATGAACCTCTTCCATGGAACCGTGTTGCTAGAAAGACTGTTTGGGTCCATTTTACTTCTTGTCAGATAGTACTAAACACTGTGTGGGAAATAAACTCAAGACCATTTAAAGTGTTTACATGTGAAAGATAGGAGAAGTGTATACAGAACTCTTAAGAGAGCCTGCATTAATGGCTTTCTAGTGTCAATTGCATATTCTAACTATAAAAACCTTGAACCTGCCAGAAAATGGACCCTGAAAACATTCAAGTTAAATAAAGTGAACTGGAGAGAGGAGTGTCTGTCTTAGAGAAAGAGCAAGAGAAAAGTGAGTGCACGGGTAAAGGCAAAATGGTGACAGAAAAGAGTAGATCTGAAAATCACAGACACCTAAGACACCCACACAGGTATGTATGCAGAGACAAACATCCATCAGAGTCAATTTTGAAGTGGACGGTGCAATAAACAAAGATCTGAGCTAATGTAACCCAGAGATTCATTGCTGAGTAGCGTTTTGGCTAGAGAGCACAGTTTTCAGACCAAACGACTTCCTCCCTCCTCTCACATTGGCTCACTGGAGGATTCCTGCTCTGATTATGCTGGTCAACATGTTGGTGAAGAATGTGCTTGTAAAACACATTTATGGATGGTTATATCTTGAATTAGCTTTATTTATTTTTTCACAAGGAGGGAGAATAAAATTTAAAAGCTTTAAGGTGATCTGCAAAATCTCTATATTTAATCAGTTGTCCTGTCAAAAGACACTATAATTCAGACATTGTACCTTAAAAAAACATTTTCCAAAATTAGTTTCATAAAATTAACTATGCACATTATAATTTAAATAAAATCTGCCTATACAGAAGATCTTCTAACCACTGGTCATGGCTAAGTACTCACTACAGACTGTGTGTGACTGAGTAAGACAGACTCTAATAGGTGGTAATTGTCATGTCCCCCCCCTTTATTTTTAATGATGTCAGGGTTATTACAACAAAGCCATCCAAGCCCAGGGTTTTAGGTTGCATCTGTGTCCTCTTGTTCAGATGAGTGTGACCAGGGGCCGTGACATCTGCTGAATAAAATATCATCCACATATGGATAAACAGACATGTGCTTGTGCACAGTGATACGCGCACACAAAACCATCGTGGGCTATGCAAGTTTCAGTTGCAGTAGTCTGCCAAAGTTCATCAATCACATTTCTAATTGACTGTTGATTAGTGCTCCCTGATGTTCCTTTAAACACCGGGTACATGCCCTCATGACAGACAAACACAGGCACATGCACACACACAACCACTTTCAAACATGCTAAATAAAACATTGGCCCCTAGTAAACCAATCCTGCCCACATATGCTGAGCACAGCATGGGCAGCACACTGTATTGTACTGTTGTATGACATTCTGCGGGTTTGAGTTTCAATTTGGAAACCACAACACAATTCAGAGCTGGAGTCGGGGGTGGGATGGGGTGGGGGGTTGGTGGGGGGCTGGCTGTTTACCCAGCTAATCTAAATCACATGGATTTTTTTGTCACCGCTGATTTATCTGATAGTGACATTACTGTTTATCCAGGGAGCCCATTTAACTCAAGCGCACGATAATATGAGGAAAATCGTGTCTATTGATATGCCAGGTGATGTGCTGAAGTTGCACAAGAACTTGGAGTGCAGACTCAAGCACATCCATCTTGAGGACTGTGATGTGGTGCCAATGAAGGTTCTCATGGCAAAACTGAATGTAAACATGGTTCATAATGACAAATTATGAGATTAGTTTTAGATAAGGAACCCCACCTTCTTCTTTCTTCAGTGTGGCTCATCACCTCTAATTGGATAAATAAACAGAGTGAAAGGCGCAATTATGCATCACCATAAAACCCAAAAGATATATATCTGATGATACTTTAATAAATCTTCACTCAGTCCAAATGGTTTTAACACTGCAGTAAATCAATGTGCAGGCTGTCATGCTCTCATCACAAGGCTTTTAGGCATGAATAGTGGTGATCTAGTAAATTACAATGCTAATGACACAGAGGGGATCTCGTAAAGTAAAGGCTTTTGCCTGATTAGCCACAGTAATGTCATTATCAAGTTATGCTTGGCTAGTAATAATGAGAAGCCTTATTTGGCAAAACAAGCAGAGCTTCATAAAACCCTACTGCTTTGTGGGTATTACATATGGAAATTCTGGAATGGAGACTTGCTGGTAAAACTGGAGGCCCGGAGCACAATTCAGACGACTGTGACGCTAATATTTTTACTTGAAATGGAAATGTTGTAATTGCTTGGTGGGAGTTCGTGTTAATGGTTGTAACATGATATTTCCACTGTGTGAACTTTCTCAGCGCTCAATGGCAGATAATTACTTAACCTTTCAAGGAAACATGCTAGAAATCTGTGTGTGCATATGTTTATCTACACACATTATTGTCTGCATGCATGTAGAAAGCATAAGTACTGTACAAATGAGAGAAGGTGCTAGCTGCTGCTGACTAAACGCATGCAGTAAAGGTCTCACATAATGAGCTGCTGTGTGTTTCATTAATTCACCTCATAAAGAAAAAGAAATAGACCACCACGGATCCCAGCATGATGCCCTGTGTGGGTAATCTACTTAACTCAACTTAACCATTAAGTTAACATGTGGCTTTTCAGCTGCTTCGAGCAAAATTAATACTGAAAATAAATACTGAAGAAAAAAAAAACTAGAGGGGAAAGTCTGTCTCTGGATAGTTTTTTTCATGTGTTAAACATTAGTCATCTTTTGCATGTATAGCACTTTTCCAACCTGACAGCTATGTGCAGGGTACAGGCACAGCTCCAGACACAGGTGCATGCTTGGCGTCTCTGACTCTGTGACATAGTGGTGCAACTTCCCCAAGAGACACCTCTGGGTCTGACCCTGCATAATTTACCCTCTACATACACACACACACACACACACACACACACACACACACACACACACACACACACACACACACACACACACACACACACACACACACACATACTGACACACACAGACATGCACATGGACCTTGCATCAGAGGTTTCCACTTGATTGCTGTCCAGAACTTTTATGGATTCATGGGGGATTTGAGTGTCTTGAGAAATACAGTACCACAGATTCTCAGGATCCCTTTACAGACCAGAATCCAAACTCACAACTGTAACAAATGCTTAAATTATATGTATTATGTCCTGTGATTTTTTGATTGAAATACATCTTGGAGGACTTTCTTTCATGTATACTGCATGTTGCTGCAAACTGGAAAGCCCAAATCGAGGTCTTTTTAAAAATTCTTTTTACGACTCTTCTAATCCTTTCAGGACCCACTTCAGTCCTTAAAAGACCATTTAGGTCATGGTTTATTAGAACAGTAAGCTATGCACCAGTGGACTGGCCTTCAGCATCATACTAAGTGCCCAGGTTTCTCCACTGCTTTATAAGGCAGGGAGAGACAAGTTCATGCCTTGTTTATGATTTAGGAGATGGATAGAGATAGTGTTGAATTTAGTGGCTTATTTGAGATAAACAATTTGTGTGTCCAAAAGAAATATTTCTATTAAAATTTGACCATTTTCTTTTAGTTTCAGTGCTGTCATGGTGTTTCAGCTTGTGTGACTCAAACTTCTGAATTTCAGCGTCAAAACAATGTAAGAAATAAAAAGTTCTTCCTCTGATGGGTACAGCAAGGGATAAACACTTTCTGTTTGTGTCTGAACAAACAAGTTTCAATCATCTCTTTAGATGCCTGACAGATGAAGCCAGCACATTAGATTACTGCCTTGTGTCAACCTTAAGGTAGTCCTTTCACATTCATAAAGCCAAAGTGCAAAACAGCCACATCCACTGGCAGAAATTCCACCTGCTTGGAAGGCGTTTGGGCCTGTACTTAAACTGTAAAAATTCCTGCCATTGCTCCAGAACACATTAAGGCCCTAGGGTCCATGTTTATAACACATCCAACCTGACCTTACTCTAACTCAAGAATTTCATTAAAAACACTTTACACACGCAATGAGAAATTTCTAAGAAAAATATTAAAGGAAAGAAGCAGAAACAGAGGCAGACAGAAAGAGAGAAAGAGAGAGAATGTGATAATGATTGCAAGAAGGAAAAGCTGCATTTGAAATAAGATTATGTTTACTACTGATGTAGTGGACCTCAGAGCTTAAACGTCTGCTGACATAAACCTGGGGCCTCATTTATCAAACCATGTTTAGAACAAGTTTCAAATCTGTGCATAAGAACTGCCTGCATGCAAGACCATAAGCATTTAGCATGCATAAACACACAGCAATGAGAACTCACCCCTATTTTACATCCAACTGTACGTTCTTGTCTTAATGTAAATGAGCCATGCTACTAAAATTCCTTATGGTCGAGAACATTTGAGTGAAAGACTCAGTAGTTTTAATATGCATCGGACCACTCTTTGTGGAAAAACGCAGCAAATGAGAAAGATAAAGAGTATAGATATCACAGACAGTGAGACTGAGACACCGTTTCAATGATGTTCAGCTGAAGCAAAATGTTTTATGTGGCATTTATACATGTGTAAGACTCACATTTAAGCGGCTTGTTCATAAATAAAAAGACTGTGGCATAGGTAATAAAAAAATTTGCTTAATAAAGTTCAGGAAAAAAAAATTCAATGGTTTTATTCATTTAAAGTTTACCACAACGAAACTCTAAAAAGAAAATATACTTTATCAGGACTGTGTGAGTGTGGTTTAATCAGATTTGATTGATGGTGTTGGCGGTTTAAGCAAACAACCGCACGACAGTCATCAGTTTCAGATTCAAATGTGGCTTAAATTCTGATTGGTGCACGGACATGCATGACAAGAGTCCAACACATTTCAAACCCGAGAAGAGCAAAAATGAAACAGCACAGACGAAATCTCTCATGTGAAATAACCAAACTATTGTAAGTTTGGCAGAAAATTGTGTGTTTGTGAGGGATTGCATCACTCATAGTAAGAAAGCAGTTCACAAAAGAGACACTGGGCACAGTGCAATAAAATATTAATTTGGCCATGAAAGAAACAACTCCCTTGTTTTCAAAATAAACTGAAACGCCTGTGACCTTATGAAAGTCTAATAGTTTCAGTGAAAGTAAGTTTTACCTGAAAGTAACTAAGTAAATATTGAATTGTCTCATGTTGAAGTTGTACTGCAGCAGCACTGAGTAGAGAGTCAAATTTTAATTATATCCATATTCTGAACCATACTGGACAATCTAACAACATGGTGGAAGCTTTGCTTCTGTGATTTGTGAATAAGTTTATTACCTTGTCTTAAATAAAGGGCTTATTCGTACACATGAGCAGGAGTGGTTCTAAATGTACACATATTGTCAAGCACAAGAGGTAACTGATAAGACTTAAGTGTGGAGCTGGGTGCACATACTGTTTACATATAAAACTCTGCATACGCACAGTCGATATATGAAGCCCCTGTTGTAGAGGATTTGACATATGAGAGGACCACCAGCTCCACCCTTACCCACCTGCCTCCCTGTCCATCTTTACCTGTTTGTTGAAACAAGATCCTTGGGAGAGAGAGGCAGGCAAAGAGAGAAAAAGGTCTTGCCTATACCCATCTATTACAAACATTGTACTCCCTGCCCACTGTCCTTCCCCATGCCCATCCCCTTCTCCCCTTCTACCTCACCCACCTCACCCAGGGTGGGGATTAGGTGTCCCTCTTTGAAATCTGGGATGGGATCAAACAGGACGCAGGCATTCGATAGGGCAGCCCTACTGCCACCAGGACCCTTAATGGAGGACTAGAATAATGGAAACCTGGGCCAAACGGTGTGTATGTGTGTGAAGAGAAGAATGAGATAGAAAGGGGGAAATTTCCAACTGTGAGATGTGCTCTGGGGCTGCTGGTGTGTGCTTTGAGTGTTGGGGGTATATTGAGAGCTAATAGGCTGACGCGGAGGCATGGCAGGGTGGCTACTGTCTTCTCACTAGCTAGCATTGTGGCAAGACTCAGATCTGAGTATATTGGCTAATCATGGATGTCACAATTTAGAGTAATTCTAGGAATGCCTTAAAAAAGCAAAATACAAAAAAAGGCTATCTGCAACTTGGGAAAAGTTACAAATCAACACAAAAGAAAAGAAATTGGCACAGAAAATTGATAGTAAATTCTTTCTTTCATATTAAACTGTAGTCTTCGTCACAGCCTCCCAAAACCTTTGTCCAACCAGTGAGCCTCATTGCGCAAACTAAATCAGTCCAGCTTTGCTTTGTGTTATACAGTATAAATTAAAGCCATCAGGGGAATATGGGTGGTATGGACAGTGTCCAAAAAGCTAAATAACCATACGGTGAAATGCATGTTCTTTCTGTTTTAGTCTCTCTGTTGCCCCAGTAATTGTTTTCATTTTGGTGTTCTGGGCCTTTTCAAATGTTTCTGCTGAACTAATGGTTCTGCTTGTCTAAGTTGTGATTCAGTAATTGTTTTGTGGTCAATTACAGTGGCATTTTACATTCTAAATCATAGCTGTGGAAAGATGAAGAGGTACAGACAAGCCATATCTTGTTTGTGTTTTCTATTCAGAGGAATATTGTTGTTCTATGCTGTAGGAGCCGTACTCTGTGGAAAAATCTACATGTGTCTAGGTTGGTGATACAGTATGTGTTAGTTATTTTATCTCACAGCAAAGGGATGCACGTCCAAGCATAGACACATATACGTTTCTCTTTTTGATAATAAACGGTTCACCTTGTGGTGACTGGATTTGAGATGAGAAGTAAGTCCCCACATGTTAACGTGTCTTTGTGATGTTTGACACTTGCGTTACCAAGGCACTGGCCTAATCTTCCTTTGAGGAAGTCAAGACAAAAATGTCACTTTCCAACAGGACGAAGAGTTTTCAGCCACTCTCATGGCTCTGTGAGGCTGTATTCAGCTAAGTACAAATGCCAGCTTGCTAATATGCTCATAATGACAATGTTAACATTTTGAGGTTTAGCAGGTAACATGTACCATAGACACCATCTTATGTAAATACATTAGCTTGCTAACATTTGCTGTTTAGCACTAATCACAAAGTACAGCTGCAGTTGATGCGAATGTAATTGGTTTTTGCACTAAAGTGCAAATTCTGACCTGATAATAGCACTAGTTGAATTGGGGATTAACAAAATTATTCAAATTTCTCCTATGGGGTTCATTAATGTCTGTATCAAATGTCATGGTGATCTGTCCAATAGTTTTTGCGACATTTCACTGTGAACCAAAAATGCCAATCTACTGGGGGCAGAACGTAAGGATGTAAGGACACTGCTAAAGTAGTTAGGAGTCATCTTCAGGGGATCAAGAACCTTGTTACAAAATTTCACGACAATCCATGTAATAGTTGTTGAGATATTTCAGCCTGGACCAAAGTAGTGGACCGACCAGCTAACTGCTATTGCCATTATTGTCACTGAAAAAATGTCCTCACTCTCAAGGTCAAAAGCTCAAATTAGCCTTCACAAAGATAGAAGCTTGTGCAAACACACACAGATCTAAAACCACCCTAAAATAAATAGCTGTTAGCTTGTGGGGACTAGACTCTTGTCCCCATATTGAAGGTGAGTCTCCACGTGTGATGATGTGAACAGATTTTGTCCCCACAATATAATGAATTGCATACACAGTCTGGTTAGAAATGTGCGATGGAAAATGTCACGGCAAAATACCAGATAACCTAAAGGTGTTACCTTTATACCTCCTCTTTCAAACCTGGCTCATATTCATACAGTGTTTCCTCCGTTTTCATCTTGAAAATATGGATTCTAATCTTGGGAAATGTAGATAGTAGTGGGGAGTTACTGTAAAATGATTACTGAAAAAATAACTGTCATAGATTCTTACATGCAGTCTCCCTCTGTGATGGCTGCTGTATTATATTCATGCGGGCACCAGGAGCTTCCAAAATCTTTGTAAAAATAAGTCAGATAAACCTTGAGGTTTCAGACCACTCACATAGACATTCAAACAAACAGACACAAACACACACACACACACACACACACACACACACACACACACACACACACACACACCAGCTGAAAGCATAATGGTGTTTCGGGCTGCACAAAGAGTGCAAGTCGCAGGCAAGTTCTCAAATTTCCCAAATGCTTACATTCCACTTGCTAGCTCATCCTGCCTCAACCTCAGTGTCAGTCTCCTGAGTTTACATAGTCAGACAACCAAGCCAGGGGTTGACAAGGTGACATCCAAGGCTTTACAGCTCTGATGGATACAAACACAGAGATGAATCTGGTGGTATTTTTGTCTCTGGAAAAACACTTCTAAAGCTAGGATGGTAAAGCTCTCTAAGACATACTGTTGAGCTTGAGGGAACAGAGAGGAGGGAGACGTTAAAGCCATCAAAAAGTCACTACAGAATTCATGTGGTTTGACTGATTTCACTAAAGGGCAGATTATCCTCTATAAGTGGCCCGTGTTGCTGTTGAATCTTTTATTATTTCCCTCCCAGGAGGGCTGACTGCCTACAGACTTGTTTCATAAAGATGACAGCTCTCTAATTCACTGTGTATACATACAAAAAGTACACATATGTTATACCGTAAATCCCTCTTCACCTGGCTATTAATGTGTCCTTTTTTTCCCACCGTTGCCTTTTCAGCCTTTCAGAAAGAGCAAAATAAACTGTTTGCATTATGGGCGGTTGTTTAGCTATTAAAGAGGAAGAGGAAGTTACAACGCTACCTTACAGGAAAAATACAGTAAAGTGTTTGCACACGTGTGTGTGTTTGTGTTTCTTTTTAATCTCCTCATCAATCACAACTTTTCATTTCTTCCCTTTAGTCCTGGCATATTTGAATTTATGTTCCCTGTATCATCCCCCGGCACAATGAGAATGGAGATGGCTGAGTTTTATCTGAAGTAAAAATGTGTGTTTGTGTGTGCTATTGCACGAGTTTCTCTGGATGAAAATGAATTTTAAACCGTATGTTTTTCAACATTTTGGAAGCCAGGACATATCGGACAGTTCTGACGCTTTTAAAACTCTTTTGTTTGAAGTTTAGACATTATGATAGGATTAAGTTTATAATTAGGTTTTGATTAAGTTTCGACAGTGGTGTAAAACAACATTTACTCAAATCCTGTACTTAAGCATAATTAACATACTTGTACTTTACTTAAGTGTTTCCATTATTTGCTACTTTATACTTTTACTAAATTTCAGAGGCAGATATTGCACTTTTAGTTAGTAGTTGCTTTGTAGATTACAATTTTACATACAAAATACACGGTGAACTTGTGAAGTATCATGCAGTGCTACTGTTTAAACTTGCCACTATATAACACTATATAAAGTCAAAAGTTAGTTAGCTCCACGTCAACCAGCTACAACAGTAATAGACTGAACACACATGAATACATCATTAATAATAATCCCAAAATAAATAATAATATAACACTCACAGGAGTTTCATACTGAGTACTTTTACTTTTATACTTTGAGTACATTTTGTTAATAATACTATTATCAGTATAATCTAGAGTTCTGAATACTTCTTCCACCACTGAGTTTTGGTACTGGTTGGCGTTAGGCATTATAGGGTTAGGGTCAGGGGGTAGGGAACACATATTGTACGAGAGTGAGGGTCCAGTATGTGTGTTTACGTGTGTATTCTTAACTATGGTAGTTAGTCAATTAATAGTCCCTGATTACCTGATAATGATGGGGCTACTGATAAAGGTTCATCATCGTGTTTTCAGAGCTTGGGAGAAAACGCTGTAGCATCAGTGTCTTTTGCTGCCCCCAGGTGGTCAATAATAATCTTACACAGACAAAACAGATGGAAAAAATATGCCAATAAAACCTGTTTCCCCTAAATGACAACATCATTTGCAGGAAATATTTATTTTCAGACTTTACATTAATGTAACGGTTGTACTTAACATGGAAACACATGCTACAACATATCAAGCTATCAGCAATTATTATGTGGCATTATTAAATCCACAGTGTCACTTCTACTCCCTGTGTGGTAGTTTGAGACTGACGGCTGTTCACTGTAATCTAGATCAAGCTCCCCTGTCTTCATTGATACCAACCGCCCCTCCTCTGATCTCTCAGTCCCCTGGCTCTCTCGGGCCCAGTCATTTTGCACTTGTAATTGAAACCCAAACCCTCATTACCTCCCTCATTATTCCCTGCTGCACAATGGGAACCTGTTTCTTGGCTTTCACCCCTTTGCCAGATAAAACACACACACACACACACACACACACACACACACACACACACACACACACACACACACACACACACACACACACACACACACACACATACTCAAATGCACCTCATGCCCTCGTCCGTCTCTCTTTTTATTCCTGCAGGCACTCTCTCTCTCTGTCTAAGACCCTGGCGATCAGGTGTCCATGGTTCTTTGTCCGGCTTTTGTACTGGAGTACAAAGGCAGGCTCTCTCCCTCTACATCTCTTTTCTTTTGTTGTTGTTGTTGTTGTTTTTCCCCTTCTCTCTCCTTTCCACTCCTCCCTCCCATTTCAGTGTGAAAAACTGTCTTTTTTTTTTACCATCTGGCTCCTTACTCCTTCTTTGTCCTTGCAATGTGGGGAGTGTGTGCAAGACCTTCCACTTGATAACTGATTTTTGTAAAGTATACCCTGTTGAGTTTCCTTGACATGCCACTGGGGAGCAGCAGTGGTCGACAAGTGGAAAATGGTGGCTGGAACAAGATTTGGAACACTTCATCTGAGTGGCACTCTGAGCCCTTGTGGTTTATGAAGCTTCTTAAACCACAAAGATCGTAATTAGGCTCTGTAGACTGAGCCCGTCTGTTTTACCCCAACAGGGTTTAAATGATATGTTTAGGATGTGAAGTGTCAGTGGCCAGGTATGTGTTGTTAAGGGCTGCAGTAGCCGAGCTGCTTAATGTGGGAACAAACAAATGCTGATCTCTCTGGAGTCTCTTTAAGATTATGATGCTAATGGTTCAGTTAGATGCAAAGGTTTCTGTCTCAGCTGTGCAGTAAATCTACACACAGCCACATTCATGTGGTTTCCCAGAATGCCCATGTGGATGTGTTTGTATCTGTATGTGTAACTATGTATTTGTGTCTGTCTATCTCCATGGGGCACACTCAGACCCCCCATGTGGTTCATCCACATTATTGCACGCATCAGGATCTGCAGGGCCAGCCATCTATACAGTATGTTCAGCTGTTTTGCCCTGTTGTCATAACACGGCCTTCTCTACTAGAGTCTATCATCACTTTACTAGAGGCAAAATTCTAACAGGAGAGTGGTCAAGCCTGTAGAGTCTGTTTAAAGTCGCCACTTATGAAGAAGAACAAACACATAACCATGTGTTACGTAACATCAGGGTTGAAAACAGACTTTCCCGTAAATGTGCTCTCTGTGTTACAGGAGTGCAGGTGCAGGTATTTATGTAATGAGGAAGCTGCTGTGGCTATACAGACTAACTCATCTGATTACGGGTCTTTTTTAACTTCAGTGCTGGCTCCTTGGCTAACAGGTAAATGGCTAAAGGTGCATCATAAGTCATAGTTCAGGATATACGGATGTACTGTAGATGGCATCAATAGGAAAAAAAATTTGAAAGTCTGAGTTGTTTCCCTCCGAGACCCATCCAAGGGGAGGGAGGAAGATGTCTGCATGATCTGCCAAACGTGCGTTAGAGGACACCAAGGTACGCTAGGCATTTGTTGCAGTGATCATACTGCACTTGTATTTGCTTAATTTGTGGGTGCTCTATAAAGTGTAAAGGGTTTCATATCATTTCAGTTTATGCATGATCCCAAAATACTATTGAGCATACATCAAAAAATGATCCCCTCACAAGTCACTTGTTAAAATTAAATGTTAATACACACCACCTCCTTTCTTTCTAGTGAAACATTATGCAAGAACTTTACCCATGTGTCTTCTCATCTTTAAACTGGGGCTTTTTTTAAGGGCTAAAAGTAGGAGGTTAAAATGATAAAACTCATTGTTTCAGCAACTATCCCCTGTATCCAGTCTGTCCTTCTTCACTTGGTCATCATTGTGATATTATTTATGTGGATTCAGGCTGCCAGCTCAGGTGTACCTGAGATTTGGAACATTGTTTATATGTCCATTATGAAGGTTAGGTTACATGCTAGATTAACCAGATAACTTGGATGAGTTGAACCTCTCAAATGCTGAAGAGCTGTTTCAGGTCTTATCTAAGATACCTCAGTATTGCTTTTTGAAACACGCTCCTATTGTGCAAAAGTTGCACATGCTTTTGAACGGCCAAACAAACTGTTTTTTACCAAATTTTTTACCACATTGGTTGCTCCAATGGCAGGAGGGCAAGTTTCCAATTTCAACTTCCATGTCCAATATGAATGTGAGGATAACAAGTAAACATGGACTCTGTGAAGGGGGAATTTGAAAGCCTCTTGCAATGTACCTCACCAAATACAGATAAAATTACAAATACAGTACTGACTTCTGAATACACACACATGCTGAGGTTTGTAAACATCTTGTAGCCAAGAGCAGACATGAGAAATAACAGCGAAAGTAAGTCAAGCTTTTGTAATGTAGGACATTTGCTTTTATTAATATGTGACTGGGTTAAGTGTTTGGGACTTTCTAACATCATTATCATGTGGTTCATTGTGTGTTTTTCCTTCTTATCACCCTATTATTTTAGTGACTATTAATTTGATGAGTTGTCTTTGATAATATGGATTTATTTATTCAAAGAACGGCTGCTTGGTCATTTGCTTTCTCACTGTAGGTCCATTCTTACACAGAGAATAAATGGAGTTCGAAGATTCATTTGATTGTGTAGTTCTCACACAGAGAGACTCCATCTGATAGCTTGAGGCATGATTCCACCATGTGTAATCATGACAAAAACAAAGCTCAGCAACATCTTAACACCCTCAGAACACACACATGCACATGCAAACACACACACACACACACACACACACACACACACACACACACACACACACACACACACACACACACACACACACACAAACACTCTCTCTCTTTCTCTTTCTATGTCTCACATACACACACACATGCACACACACTCAACACGTGGAAAGAGGATGTTTCATCCAACAGTGCTCCATCACAGAGGGTCGCCATTAGTCCTGGAAAAACAGTAAACTGGGTCATGAGGGAAAGACTGGTGAGTTGGTTTACCACTGCAGCACATGTGGGCTTGTGTGTTTTCACACACATGCTGTGTTAGATGTAAAGCGCAGAGCTAACCAGAAATGTAAACGCTAATGAACATCGGCAGAAATGACTGCTTTTCTAGATTATTCATGACCTGCTCTCATTTGAATTGAATGTATTCAAGTTTTTAAACAATTCATAATGCTAGAATGCAAATCTAATTATTTTTAAGTATATAAAAACATAACTTTACTTTTAAGTAAAGATAAACGTAGAACTAGAATTAGCCTTTCTCCGTTGCGATTGTTACTGAAACTGCTTTGTCTGTCACATGTTTCTTACCGTCAATCCAGAACTTCTAACCTTTTTGTTTGTTATTTGTGTCAGTAAAAAAAATAACCCTCAAGAAGGCTTCATGGGGACAATTTCAAGAATATTCAAAATAATACAAACTAACTGTAGAAAAATCTACTCACCTCAATGGCTTAAACTTTGCCAATAGTGGAACAAAAAATCTGACAATTAAAAGAACTTGGTGAACTTTGAGCTTAAATTTAGCTCTGTTCATGGAAAAACCTTGTATGTGCATGCATGTGTGTGTGTACTCTCATGTCGGTCTCATGTGCATGCATGTGTAAATGATTATGTGGCACATTTCCTTTTGTGCCACAGGCTTCTAATTACCAGCTCCTTTCCATTCCTGCATTGCCTTTGCTGGTATGAAGAGATCATATAAAGGCTAAATTTATACATGAGCTCAATGTATTTAAATCGTTAATTGCATCTTAATGACTAAAGGTTTGCTGGGAAGCGTTGTATTTCAAGCACTGCCAAATGAAAGGGCAGGAAGTGGTGTTGTGTGCGAAGGAAGGAGACAGAGACAGACATACAGAAAGGTGAACATGAAAGAAAATCTCATGGAATCAAATGAAGAGTGTACATGAAAAAAAGTGAGAGTCTTTAAGGAAAAATTCTCTGTAACACACCCAAATGTACACACACACACACACACACACACACACACACACACACACACACACACACACACACACACACACACACACACACACACACACACACACACACACACACACACACACACACAGAGGCTATTGCCCCATGACTTTCAAATGAATGACTATGTTATGTGTCATTGTCCTTTACAGTCTTTGCAGCTGCTCTTTGGAAATCTGCATTCCTATCAGTGACTAGATGGTGACATGTTTACATATGCTTCCTTTGTATGTGTGAGTGTGCATTTCCACCTCTGAATTATCAGCTTTTTCTCACAGCTTTCAGAGAATTCAGAGGGAATGGAGATGAAAAAGAAAACCGAGGCATTGAGGACAGATGGGATCAGTCAAGACAAGGTAACAGATGTAAATCAGCATGGTTAAACTGGCATTACATTTTTAGCACACAACAACAGGTTTTTACACAGGGGGCAGCGCAGTGTGTTACAGCAGACTGGTACCGCACCATGAGGTTGCCACCTTCTCTTTCAACAAGACTGTTGTGTTTGTGTTGAGCTTTTTGAAATGAACCACAACCGTCTGCTCGCTCCTTTCAACTCCCGAATTACATAACAAGCGAATACCTTTCTTTATTCCTCTCGTCTTTTCTGTCTGACTCTCCTCCTCCCCTTCGAGTCACATCATTCTCCTTTGTCATGCTCTCCAAACCTTTGTCAGTTTCTCTCTCTCGCTCTCTCTCGCTCTTCTAATCAGTGCCTCTGGTAAATAATTCACTCAGTGCTGTGCAGACTGAAGCTCTTTGATTGACAGCTTTATTCTCCTGTCTCTTACATTATTAACATAGCTCTATTGGGCATTGTGGCTATGGTAAAGGCCATTACAGACCAGAGGAGAGTCAGTAGTTTAATGGAATGATCACCCCAAATGGATACAAATAGACATAGAGGTCAAGTATATTTGAAGTTCCCTATGTTGACCAGTTTGGAAAAATACAATTCTGTAAGAAAAAACAATGTGGAATCTTCAACATAGTACATTTAAGCAAAACTACAGAAAATCCCTACTTGGGCCTGGAATGGAAATAATAATAATGGAAAAATAATGGATAATTCACTTGCTGAAGAAAAAAGAAAACAATGGTTGTAATCAATATTTTCATGTTAACAATAGATCCAATCATTATTTGTATTTGAAATGTAAAGTAATGACAAACCTGACAGAGAATTTTAGCTCATTGTTTTGGATTTTCCGCCCCACAACTTTACTGTTTTGGTTCAGTCTATAGTTTTCACCCACAAAAGCAAAGAAGTTCTAAAATACCACTGAACGCTATCTGCTCAGCACCAAATGGCAGACAATCACAGTTAGCGATGAACTGTTGAACTTAGTGTAGCATTTCATGCAGCTAAAGAGCTTGGTAGAGACCAAAAACAGAATTAAAAGAGAGTTAATATTGAAAGACTCTCAATAAATTCTAATGTTACTCCATATCTGTCAGCTGCATAAATGGACCACTTGCTAACAAGTTTGCAATATAAACTAAACGGTGATGACAGTGTTGTGTTAACAGCTTGTTTTCACTGCCCCCAAATGGCCAAAAAAAAAATGTTAATGCAGGTTTAGAAGGCTGTAGCATTTACTCTGTAACCTCTGTGTAAAAGATAAGAAAAATCAGCTTGTTTTGACAAAAATGTTTCAGATCGGTTTGGCAAAAAAAGATAATCAGTGTGTTTTGACACAATGGTCTCTAACAGATATTTGAGCATATTTCAAAAAATGTCAATGACATCAAATCTATATGTAAATAAAAAATATTTGCTATCAACCCAGAATTAGTTGATAAAAAATTGACTCATAAATAAAAAACATGGGATGTAAATTCCACACTCTGCTCACTTTATCTGCAGATTCAACAAGGACTTGTTGCAAAGGAGAATAGTTTTTTTACCTGGACTCACTTCAACAGTGAACTTGCATGAACTCGCATGAAAGAGCAAGTCCCCAATCACGTGTGCATCCAGTGTACCTCACTTGAATTTCACCTTAATCCCATGTGTGAACAAATTAAGCCCTTTAGCCACTTTGTGATTATGTAAATTAAGTCAAGCAGTGGTATGAAAGTGAGAATTCCAACTCTGAGGCCTCTGTTCCGCCACATGTGCCTGAAATTACTTCCCTGAGAACAATCGTAGTTCCAGGAACTTCAGTTCCCCTGTGCTGTAGATTGCTTTTTTTAATATTCCAAACACTGTTCTTCCCTAAGGATAAACACCCATCTGAACATGTATGGATGCACAAAATCACACATATCCGAAAGAGCACAAAAAGAAACGCATCCACACACAAGATACAGTCGGGTGACAAGTTAAAGTAAAAACCAAGATAAAAAAGTCTTAGTAAGGTGTTGGGCCACCACGCGTTGCCAGAACGGCTTAAATGTGCTTTGGCATTGATTCTTCAAGTCTCTGGAACTCTACTGGAGGGATGAACACCATTTTTCCAAAAGATATTCCCTCATTGCTCCAAAATCCAAAACACATGAGTCCAAAATCTCCCACTGGTGTTCAACTGGGTTGAGATCGGGTGACTGTGAAGGCCATAGCATACGATTCAAACCATTCAATGACCCCCAATGCCCTATGGATGGGGGCATTGTCATCCTGGAAGAGACCGCTCCCATCAAGATAGAAATGTTTCATCATAGGATAAATGTGATCACTCAGAACAACTTTGTATTGATTTGCGATGAAGCCTTCCCTCTAAGGGGACAGGTGGACACAATCCATGCCAGCAAAATGTCCCCCATGGCATAACACAGCCATCAGATTTCTTCACTATAGGGGTCAAGCATTCAGGCCTGTACCGTTCTCTTGGTTTATGAAACACTCACCCACTTGTTGAGAATATGGCAAAGGATGATTCATCTGTGCATATCACTTTTTTCCACATCTCTGTAGACCAGTGCCTATGGTTTATTCCACCATTGAAATCTCAAATGTACATTCCTCTCTGTAATGAGGGGTTTATGCACTGCAACCCTACTATTATTTCCCTCTCTATGTAACTGTCGAAGGACTGTTCTTACTCACACAGTCTGTTCACATCCTGCATTGGCATTCTCCAGTCACCTGAGGAAAAGTTGGTCTTCTGTTTTTCCTAACACATCGCACTATGCACAAGCATCACGGTCATAAAAAGTGAGTAGTCGAGCACAATTTCCGACCCTTTTTATAGATATCGTTCCCGTAGATCTAAATGCAGATGTCACTTTATTCACTGTTCCTACTGAAACACAAGCCAGTTGAGCAGTCTTATTGACTGAAGCTACTGCCATCCGCGCGCCAACAATGAAACCTTTTTCAAAGTCAGTAAGATCTTTTCCTCTTACCATCTTGATACAAAATCAGAATCAACGGGGCCTACTCAGCGTTTTTATACACGGAGCCACAGAGCAAGATTGGATGTTAACTGCTTAATTGTACCACGCAGTGTATCTGTGTGGAAGCATCTGCATTCGTTATGTTTCTCTACTCATATATTGAGGTTTTTCCTTTAATTTCTCACCCGTCTGCACATCCATGATAACCCTGGAATGGGAGGATTGTGGATGAGTACTGAGTAAATTGAAAGATGGAGGAGATGAAGGGTGAGAAATGGAGGAAGGATGGAGGGCACAGCAGAGGACAAATCACGCCAAATCTTATAGAGATTGAGGGCACCATAGCTGCAATGTAATTGAGCTTTAACTGTGCCATTGTCATTCTGTTTATGGGCTGTGTGAGTGAGTGTGCACTTCTGTGCATTAGTGTGTGTGTGTATGTTTCGTTTTTTTCCGAAATTCAATTCACACTGTCTCACATCCCCTAGATGCCTGAGGAAGTCATCTGTCAAAGTGTGGGGAGGTCTGTGGTGAGGGAGTGTGTGTCTCTATACAGCGTCTATGTCTATGAGTGTCTCGTGGTTTTTTGTGTGGCGGTTTTTATTTGCTCTGATTCCTCCAGTTGCTCAGGCCTTCCATAGTCTCAGTGCTATTAGCCCTTTGCCATGTTCTGAATGGGAAGAAAGAACAAAAACACCCTGTGTACTTACTATAACCTTATGGTTGTAACATCTTCTATTGCCTTCTCTTCTCTTCTCTTCTCTTCTCTTCTCTTCTCTTCTTCTCTTCTCTTCTCCTGTCCTCCTCCTCTTTCTCTGAATAGAAATACCGCTAGATCCCAGGACAGCAGCCTTGAGTCCAATAAAGGTGAGTGAAAAGCACAGATGTACTGACTTTGTAATCTTTGAGTGATGCCATTCACTTAAATAGTATGCTGGGCTCATTATCTTACAGTAAGTTCTTAGACTGTTTTGAAAGTTTTTCCTCATTTTAGAGAAGTGCACAGCTCTTGAACGATACGAGTTTCTGAACAGCTAAGAAAGGAGTATTGTCACGGGTACTGCATGGGTCCATCCGCAGAGTTTTTGTTTCTTTCCATACTTACACAGGGATAAAATAAGTCATTGAACTGCAAGAGCTGACAGAAATCATATGTGTGTCCATGTATGTATGCGTATTTGCTTGTGTTTGTGCACGCAAATGTGTGTGTAGGTGTGTGTGTGTGTGTGTGTGTGCTTGAGATAATCATATCAGCAGCCTTTTATGGGAAGCTGTGAGAAATTGGGTTAGTTCTTTCATCACATTGTCCTCTCTCACAAGAGAGAACAGAAAGCTTGTGCACCTAATTACAAGCACAGATTCACAGGCACACAATGTACCAAATGACAATGAGAGTTTTAGAAAAGAGCAGTGACAAGAGAATTAAACAATGTCTGTTTTTTCTTTTGTATTTAAATAAAAAAAACAGGTCGAAAATCTGTTGATATATTTGTTGCAGAATTAATGAAGCAGCAACAGTGAATGGTTTCACAGTCACTGGGCATTATGGTGGTGAAGATACACTAATAAAGACAGTCTCTTGTCAAGCAGTTGAAGATGGTTCTCATGAACGAGCTGGAGAGACGTCCACGGAATAAATGATGAGTTTATCCCCGAGTAAAACTCAAGTTGCATGACAAATATGTGAAGTGGGAATTAACTGTCAAAATCTCCCCCTTTAAACAAGGCAATTGGAAACACAATTTCCTCCAATATTCCCCTTTTACTGTAATTAGTGCCAGGCCTTCCTCTCCTTTAATTACGATAGCATACAGAAGGAATCACTTTGGAACATGGCTCAGATAGCCTGTCAGATGTGCCTCTATTGTTACTGTGTTTCAGTTAAGACAAGAAACACTTTTTTGTTTCTAGAAAAAAATGACTTTCTGCTCCTTTCTGACACTTAACTTGTTGATGTTTGGCAAGAACACTCGGTTTTTATGGCTGTCCTAGCAATTAAAATTTTACCACTGCTCTCAGGACCATGAACCGATGCTGGGCAAGCTGTTCAATGATTTTTCTGGTTTCACTGTTTCAGTTTGTTACAGTGACTATGTCTAATCTTTATCACTGGTCATAATGAAAACTGTTTTGCTAATGTAACATTTGTGTCTGTTATCACTTTTTTATATTCACATGTGCACTGAACGAACCAGCCTTACATTTTTTCGTGCCTTAATTAAACATTTATCTCAATTAAACATTTAAGTTGTTTCAAGTCTACAGTATCTGCGATTGCAAATTTTATTTAGGAAAAAAATATAATACGACATGTAGCAGTGGGGGGAGGATGTAGCACATGCTGAGGGCAGGATTTATGTGACACTCACATTTAAATGTGTATTCTTTGTTCACAATGGCAAAGATTTCTAAATGCAAAAACTGAATAATTTATGAAGGCAACACCTTTCAGAGAGGTCAGTGATTGGGGGTTAAGACAGATGGGAAGAGGATGAGTGTGATGAATGAGTGACTGGTGGACATAAGGAGAGAAAGAATGATGGAGGAGAAAACAATAGTGGATACCATGCACAAACACATACACACACACACAAACAGGAACTGCAGTTATGTGACTGCATGTGTGTGTGTTCAGTGTGTGATTGTGTGTGTGTGACTGTATATTAACTGTGTGCACATGCACTTACAGCTCAGGAGAAGAGTTGGTATTTGGAATGGCTCCCGAATCAATCCTGACAGGCATGTTAATCTGCAGTAGTTGAAAGGCACTCTATGGTCGAAGACAAACAGCTGTTATACCTTTCACTTTTTCCCTCTATTTTCTTCATTTATCTTCTTTTATTTATAAAGACCGTTCATTCTAATATGATGGTATTGTGTTTCATTCCAGTACTAAGCAAAAGGAGTGATAACTTAATTAACTTAATGCATTGTGCATGAAATAATTTAGATATATAATGGACAAGTATTTAAAAATGATCCATTAAAAGAAGACAGCTGGGAGTCAGCGCTATTCAATATCCTTGTTGTTGCGTTCAGTACAGTTGCTGGTATCGAAAGTTGTAATAATCTCTTAGTAATCACAAGGTTGTCAAAATCTTAAATGTAATGACTTCGAGCTTCTACGTACACATCAGTTGTTAGGACAAATGTACACAGTTATTTGGGAAATAAATAACTGAGTGTAGATCTTCCTGCAGGGAAGACCTACACACCTCTGACCTTCATTGGTGATACAGTGAACCACTGGACTAGCAGGGAAAATCACCATCCAGAATCCTGTAAAGTTATTTTCTTCCTGTAGAAGACAGGAAACTTTCCTCCCAGCGGGCACCCACCAGCAGGAGGGAATCCATGCTGCTTGCTACTGCAAGGCCCAGTGGATATAATCCTCACGGGATGGCAGGGCAAAAATTGCAGAGGCAGCTTTCCAAATAAGCTATGTTAAAGTTCAACATTCTTCCAAATGATAAACTAGATTACTATGCTGCAAGAAACATAAAAAAGCATGCTCAACCGTAGTATGCTCAACAAGCAGATCTGGGTGTGAAGTGGAGGCTAAGCCGGCCTGCGTGGTTATAACAAATTGTAGGTTATAGCAAATGTCATGTTAAATTCATTACACTATTATCACACTCAGGTTATAATGAGATTATTTGTACATTCTTTCAATCACTTTAGCATGTATTTTCCTTTCTTAATTTGTTGCACTAAAAAGACCCAAAATCTTTCTTGAAATTTAACAATCTATTACATGAAGCCAGATTACTGGGGATGGCACATTACAGTGAATAATGAAGACGCTTTAATGAATACTCCATTACTCTAATTTTTCACAGTAAGCAAAATCTTATGCAAATGTAGTGACTCATTCACCTGTTTTAACACTTTCCCTCATCATGCAAATATAACCATGACTATATCAGTAGTTAAAGAAAATGACAGTAAAGTCAAATGTCATTAGCTCTTTTAGTTAAACCTTCATTTGCATAAACATGATACATGAGTTGCCTGTATATAGTGTTTTTTTTTACCTTAGCAGTTTACAATTTTGCCTCTCATTTACCCATACACACCACTGGTTGAGCTGCCATGCAAGGCACTGCACAGCAGAAGCAATGTCTTGCCCAAGGACACTTTGACATGTGGACAGGAGGAGCTGGGGATTGAACCGCCAACCCAGAGATTAGCGGACAACCCACTCTACAAGTTGAGCCACAGATGCCCTCGAGCTGACATGTCATGTGTGTTTTAATATGTTAATGAAAGTAAAAAAGACTGCTGAAACAGCATGATAGTAATGTCGCCTGTGTGACCTTGTACTCAAGGGGATTAACAATTGCTATTTCACACACTCACATGCATTCATATCTGTTGAGTGCACAAGATGTACTGCAGAGGTTTGATAATTCAGGAGTTGAGGTCAGCGGTAAAAATAGATGACACAAGATTAATATACACTGATGTTAAGAGGTGAAGAGCATGACCAGAGGTGAAATAGGCAAAAGAAAAACAAACTTAACAAGAAAAGTTTATGTTCGCACAGTTGCTGTTGGCAAAGAAAGGCTGGCCCACTTACCAAGGGTGTGCGGCCAGAGAGAGAGCGCACATAGAGGCCAGAGAGTCCATCAAGGAGCTCCAGCCACAAACTGTGTTTGTGTCAACTAAAATCTATTTATGACTTATTGCCTCTGCCTCTGTGGATTCCAGGCAGGCTTTGTAAAGGTATTGGACCTCCCATGGTACCGTCACTCAAACAAGCACTGCACACACATCCTGGGGCGAAAAACACCTTCCTTTTCCCTTTTCATCTATCTGGAAAACACACAGCAGGAGGAAGCCACAGCAGAGAAAATCCTTCACCAAGCATTTACATTGCAGCTAGCCTACGTTTATTCCAAAAACTTTTACCTAATGATGCCATTAACTGCACAAAAAAAGCTAGGTGGAAATGACGATCCACAGATTAGAGTGACATATCTGTTGCGTTAGAAGTAGCAGCATATGGGATTTTGTGGACAGCAATGTCTGTTGGTTTGTCTGTTGGTCGGTCCACCGCTTCGGTCCAGAGTGGAATTTCTCAACAACTGTTGAATGGATTGCCATGAAATTTTTGTATCCACATGGTCTCCAGAGGATTAATCTTAAGGACTTTGGTGATTCAGCACCTTTTTCTCCAGTGCTACCAGCAGGTCAAAGTTTTAATTTATCCTGCATGGATTGGCACAAAGTTTGGTACAGACATTCATGGACCCCAGAGAATGAAGCCTAATGACTTTGGTGATCCCCTGACTTTTTCTCTTGTGCCCCAATGAGGTTGACATTTGCAGTTTTGAGTGCAATGTCTCAACAACTATTGAAATAAACTTGGTACAAACACCCATGTCCCCCTCAGGGTGAACTGTAATAACTTTGGGGATCCCCTGACTTTTCATCTAGCGCCCCAATCAGGTGAAAATTTACATTTTTTCAGTACTTTTGTTTAAGACCAAACACCTGCAAATCTAATTAAATTCCCATCAGGCTCAGCTGTACTTTGTGATCAGTGCTAATTAGCAAATATTAACATCCTAACATACTAAATTAGGATCATGAAAATAGTAAACATTTCTTGATAACATCAGCATGTTAGCATTACCATTGGGAGGATGTTAACATGCTGGAGTTAGCATTTAGCTCAAAGGACTGCTGTGTAAAGCCTTACAGAGCCACTAGCATGGCTGTAGACATCGTAGACTCAACTGCTTTTCTCAAGGGTATCTGCACAAACCTGTCTGATCTGCCATTTTTTGACTTGCTGAGAGGATGAAAAAAAAAACATTGAGACTGTATATCAGTGTCTGTTGGAGAAGAGAAAAGTAAATTCCTAGCTCACACTGCAACATGCAGTACATGCCACACCGAAGAGAGACTTTTACATTTTGTTTCCCCAATTTATTTTGCCTAACGCTATATTCAGCAGATGTCAGAATGTTTGAATCTACCAAATTATTCTAAATTCTAAAAGCTACATCTAAAGCTGCACTAAGCAGCTTCACAGTTTGGTGGCTCCATGTTGCAGTGGAAGAGAGTATATTAAAGTTTCTGACATCCTTATCTGAAGGTCATGTGAAATAACTGGGAAACTGTGGACCTTCTGTAAATCTTTTTAGTTGCTATTGGCAGTGGTAAACCTAGCTTTCACTTGCTGAAGCAAGTTTTGTGGTTCACGCTGTCTCAACTCCAAACTCCATTACTGGAGATAGCATGCTCTCTACTGTTTTGACCATAATCTGTTATTTGGTCTGAATAAAGCATGTGCATTATTTTTTAAAGGTTTGCTGCTCTAAACTGTAAAGGTATATACATTCCTGTTATATTTTAACCTAACATATAATAATCTACATTTTAGCCAAGAAAATGTAAAAAATTTTGCTCAATCTATTATTAATTTGTGTCTGAAATGGAGTCATGTGATAGCTGAGAGGGGGAATTTACTCTGCAATTTGGAGGACAGCAGGGCTCTGTGGATGCACTGGAGCATATTTCACTGCATGTACCAACAACCATCTGGACCAACTGGGGACACTGTAGCTTTCCTGAGCAGAGCCTTGATGGAAAGATAGAGTCAGACAGCAGCACAGACAGGAACATGTCAAAACAGGTAAACTGTAAACACAGATGGGCACAAATATTTTCCATTTATAAAAATATTCCCTGAACAAATGTATCAAAATACATTTAACAAGCACTTGCAACAGCCAACCCATTCAGTTAAATTGAAAAAATAGAAGTAACTGAGCTGATTTGGTAATATCAAAATATGCAATGAAACATAGCATAACAAAATCTGTTTTGAAATATTTTTTCATCATAAAAAGCGTCATATCAGCCAATTAGCACTTCTGTCTTGGTTTGAATTGCACCTACTTTTTCAAACTAGTGACAAACAGATTGCTGAAGAGTAATTTATTACTAATTCTTATTAATAGGGGAAATGTATTAAATTAATAGTCCCTAATTAAGTAGTCCCTCTGTCCTCATGAAAGTCAAGGAAATAATAAAGCTATGTAGAAATGTAGCTGGGAGAAAAAAGAAATTAAGTATTTTACCTTCAAAGAGAGGAAAGAAATGTTAAAAGTTAGGCAGATGAGGAGGGAAAAGATTAGGAGGTGTGGAAAGGGATGAGTGGAGGTGAGAGACATGGAAGGGGAGAAGAGGATGTGGGAAATTAAAGTGTGAGCATTGTCAACATGAAGAGGAGGAGGAGGGAAGTGGGGGCGTAGAGAGGATGGGATGTGACGGGAATCTCACATGTCGGCTTTTTTAATCCTGAGAGTCCCGTGAACATGGCTTCCCCAGCTCTTCACTACCAGATCTGCCACCACAGGAAAGAACATGCACTCTGGTTTATATTTTATAGACTGACATATGAAATAACTGTCGTGTAATGCAATTTTTCAGCAAATGTTCTCATGGTTATGTCTCTTACTCACTGTGACTCTCCAGTCTGAGAAAGATTAGGTCTCTAAGTAGGGTCTAAGAAAACAGAGACAAACACTGTAATTACTAGATAATTACAAGGTTTTATAATTCATCAAACTCCTGCTTGGTCTCCAGAACTTCACCATGGATAACACATTAGAGTCCTTGGTTCAATCAACTTCAGCCTTGCAGTATTTTCTCCTGCAAGTGTGAAGGTTTTTTTCTGTTGCTGTCCTCATTCTGTTTCCAAATGGAACTGATGGTTAGTGTGAAGCAGGGAAGCCCCTCTTTCTCACTGCTGCAGCTGATATGTTGTGGTGGGACTGTATCTATTATGCATACATATCGCCTGTCTCTACATCTTCATATTTATGACATTCCAGTCATGCTGGAACTCTCCAGAAACTTAATGGATCCAATTCAACCTGAAAAGCGGATGTGTTTAAGTTGCAAAGTCAGTTTTGAGGTTGTGGAAAAGTATGTTGAAGCAAAGAATGGTCTCGTCTGAAAATGTGTGTTTTTTCTCTGTGATTGTGCAACCACATGTGGTGGTCCCCATGCATTTGTTTACTTCTTTGTCTTCACCCAGGATGCAGGCATGATCATCAGGTTCCAACAATAACAGAGTGCCACAGACAGCCGAGCTTCAGCCGTGTTCCTCCCTCTCCCCTCAACCTTTCTCCCACATCCCTCTCTCTGTTGCTGGGGTTACAGCAAGACCTGATGCGGCTCCTGGCCAGTCAGGCTTTATTCTACAGATTGTCCTGTCCTCTCTCTCCCTTTTTGCTTCTGCTCCTCTCTGCCTTCTCTGTGCCTCTGTCATGTGCAGCTGCACTCCAGCCCTGATATCTATAGTTATGCTAATATGGGCAGTTGATTAATTAGTCCACACACACAGGTGCTTTGTCCATATGTGCCTCCTCTTCATTTGTGAATATTCAGATTAGAGAACCCCTGTGTGCTTTAACTGTTAATGTGTGTCTGGATAGGAAGAGGATGTTGGATGGGTGAGGGCATGTCACTGGCTGAGTAACAAGAAATGGCTGACTAACAAGAAGTCACTGCTTGTAAAAGTGGAGTGTTTATAATCTGGATCTTATTCATCATATAGATTACTAGTGGGGTAGTAACAAAGAGTTATGATTATGGTTGTCATTGCATCCTAGAATAGCACATCATTGCATTAGCTGTGCCAATTAATTGGCAATAACAGAAATGCAAATTCTGTTTACTATAAATGAACTTTTCTCACTGCAAACTGCTGCAGAAAAATTAAAAAGGTTACTTTACTTCCCTTGTGGATAAAAGATGTCTGTCTCCCTCTTTCTTTCTCTGACATTAGTCTTCCTGTCATTCCCTAAGGCCTCTCCTGGGGAATATAACCAGAGAAGCACTTCAGCTTTCTCCACAGCTCAAGTGAGATGTGATCAAGCGACATTTATTTCCAGAGCCACACTGACAGAATGCCAGCAACATCTCATAACAGCCTCAAGAGTTTTCCCATCATAGAATAAAGCCCATTTTTTAAATGTGTATCTTCACACATGCCCATGCATGGCACTATTATTTGATCCTTTTCCCTCCTGTCAGTAGCTTTACCTTTGAAGATAATTCAAAAACACACAAAGCAGCACTTTTTTTCTTCGCTATTACAGTCAGCTCTGTTGAGCATGTGCAACTGGTGAAGGAGCAAGTTGGCATGGTTGGCCTAACACACTGCAAACCAACAACACCATATGGGACTGAAACACAAGGTTTGTGCCATTAACATATACTGAAATACAGATTAATAAAATTGGTAGAGTCCTTGATGACACCCTTTCCTCAAAGTGATTCAGAGAGGGAAGTCCTTCATGAAACTATAAAATTAACAGTCAATCACAAAAAATAACAATTTAAAGGTAATATTAGCATTTTTATTGTAATATCAGCATTTTATTGTAATATCGACGCTGTTACTCCATCAACATTTCTCCTGTCTTGCTACCCAGTAACAGTATTACTGTACCCTGTAATTACTAAATATGCACACAGTTATTCAAAAAATACTTTTAACAGTGTCTTTTATCTATAACTCCCTCTTGACCACAAAGTGGTTATCCCCTCATCCCCTATCTCCTTGTCTTCTTCCCTTGTACCGTTAAATTCATCCTGGTATAGGGACAGGTATACTTTTAAAATATATTAAAGTTAAAAATATTTAACTGTAATTTTAGGGTTGTGATATAAACCATTACCCTTACATCAGTGAGGTACAAGAAAAGCCAATAGGGCAAACAAAAAGCAAAATAAATGTTCCGTTACAGCTGTAGTGGCAAGAGTGTAGTGGTTGATAATTAGTCAAATGTTAGAATTTCTTGAGGAGATGGCCTAAAATCAAATAGCACATTTTCTGAGAGAAACTAATGCCCATGTAATCTACTTGTGAGGTCAGAGCTTGCAACCACATATAAAGGCTGTCTGGTAGACACTGGGACAGGTTGCCAGATACGTATTCCCCATCCCAAGTTTTCTATTAAAGACATTAACTTCACCACTATTCCAGGAACTGTGTGAATGGAGGCTGCTGTGCATCCCTTGCAGAAGATCCAAACCAGCCCATTTTCTCAAGTGCAACCAGATGTCCATGACCTAAGCATGCTGAGCTGTTCTTCCTGCAAAATGATGCATTTCCCCCTCGCTCTTTGGAGCTGTTTCAATGCCTTTCAGTCAGCCACATTCCAGTTTGAGGCATTCAAATGCAATGTGCAAGGTAGCCTAATTTCGTAGGTTAATAAGGGAGTTGGGGTGGTCCTATATTTAACATGGAGATCGGAAACCACATTAAAAGGCCCTTTGGCTGTCCCTGAGCTCTTTCCCTGTAGACCGGCTGGCCCTTTTTTTACAACACAGCTTTAATGTGGCCTCAATAGACTGAATACACTGAATGTGTCATGAGTCACAGTCCATATCTATCATTGTTATTATAGGTATAAATGGTCAAAAATATATATACTGTATTGCTTCTATTAAACTGTTCATTTCATTTTAATGACAGACATAGAGTACTGGGCTGAACAGACCTCACTTCCATTTCAATGCATTTTGTAACCAATGTCACTGTACAGTAATGTATTGGGGGGTTGTTTTCAGTGGTGGAAGAAGCATTCAGATCATTTACTTAAGTAAAATCAGCAATACCATAGTGTAAAAATACTCCATTCCAGGCAATACTGCATTTGTCTGAAGTAAAGTACTTACTTAATTTTACTTAAGTAAAGTATAAGAATGTAATCAACATTATGTGCTCAAAGTGTCAAAAGTAAAAGTATTATTATCCAACAGAATGCCCATGAGTTATATTATTATCTATTATAATAAAGGCTTATTATTATTGATACATAAACATGTAGGAAGCATTTTAATGCTGTAATTGGTCAAGTTGGAGCTATTTTTAACAACCTTATACTGTTAAGTAGATTAATATGTAACAATGCACCATATATTATAAACTGATAATGTGTTTTGTTTCTAAAAATCTTAATCTGAAAAGTAACACTGGCTGTGAAATGTAGTGGAGAAGAATTATGAAGTACCAGAAAATGAACACACCAATTTTAGTACAAGTACCTCAAAATTATACTTAACGACAGAATTTGAGTATTTGCACTAAGCTACACTCCATCGTTGTTTTTTTAACAGCAATTTCACATTTTAATTAATAGCTCTATGTGAGAGAAATTAGGAACAAGTTTAATTGCTAAAATCTAAGTAAGTTTCTAAGTATATGGTGTTGCACTGATACTGTAAATAATTGAAACAGAACGTAACACTGCCAATACTGTAAAACAGTATGTTAGAACAGCTATTGGTGCCCCCAAGTGGTAATATTAAGAGGCCCTTTGAGCAAGTTTAGCATTTCACTTTAGGGTATCTCACAAGTACAGTGCAATTACAGTATCAGTTTGCTTGTGTGGGTGTGTGAGGGTGTGTCAGGCTGAGTGTGGCCACACATTACCCATGTTGATCGGAGACTTCTCAGACTAGTCCACTCATCCGATGTTCATTTAATTTAATCTGGAGGAAGCAGATGTTCATGTGCAGCACAGTCATCCCTCACAATTAGCCCAAGGTCTCTTTCCTCCCTTCCTTTCTTTGGTGTTTTGTTCCTTCCACTTGTTGATATGTTGTCCGAACAAGTGTGTGTGTGCGTGTGTGTTTGTGCATGCCATATGATCATATTCTATTATATACTTTATTATAAGAGTATGAACAATTTTCATGGTTGACTCCATCTGTTATAGACATCTGAGGAGCAGACTAAAAGAGAGCTGCTGAAGGCTTTGAAGACACTCTTTATATTTGCTGTTTTCTTTGCTGAGCAGATTCCGCTTGGAAACCAGTCAACTTTCATGCTTTCTATCTCTCATTTTATTTTCAGCTCACATATCCACCATCATCCACCCACCTACACCCCCACACACACACACACACACACACACTCAGGGGTGCATAAACAAGTGGTTGGAATTGGCAGTATTATACTTGAAGACTTTGCACTGACTACATTTATCCCCAAACCCAGAGCATCTCTTTGTAGAAGTGAGGACAAGCACAATGTCCTCACCTTGGGGGGTTGTCCTCATTTCTTCTGACCTTGTATGGACATTTCAACTTCATACGGACAGATGGGGAGATTCCTTTCCCTACAAGCATTCTGTTGTGTAGGTAGAGCCCAGCTGTCCATCCAGGTGATCAAGTTCATAATTGGTTAACATCTTTGAAAAAGAGGTAGACTGAATATAGGCATATATTATTTATCTCTGTGAATTATCTTATAATTTCATCTTCAATGTCCTCATTTAAAAATGGATAATAATAAAAAAAAATCTGACAAATCTTAGAAGACTGGAGAACAGAAAATGATTTAAATTTTCTTTCTCAGTTTTTCCTATGGTTTATGTCTCACCACTATTCTAAAAAAAAAAAAAAAAAAAAAGTGCCTTATTCATAGAAAGCAGGTGGTTTGAACAGATTTTGTAACCCAGAACACTGGATGGATTGTGTAACCCTGATTAAGGAACGGATATGGATCATGGTATTTGCATCTTCTTCTTTACTGCTGCCGCTATTTCAGACCACTCTGAAGTGTCAAGTCCTTAGAGGTTAAATATCATCAGTCGGTAGTTTGGAGTTTTGTTTAACATTCGTTGGTGACAGGGCTGCTCTCTAGGTCCATTAGGTTAAGTTAGTAAGTAAATTGTTTTTTAGGGAATTTTGAGGCATTTTATACCTTTATTACTGACAGCAGAAAGATGGAGAAGGACATGCTTTGTTGCATGTCCTTCTCCCCATGTCCCCAGCTGCACTTGAACTGGGAACATTGCTGTTTGTGTTCATCGTGTTAACCCCCTAAGCCACTACGGCGCCCGAAAAATAAATTTGTGAGTCGGTCAAACCTTAATAAGTGGAGCCAATAAAACACAGCTTTTCTGAGTACAGTTTAGCTACATTAGCTACGGCAAACTTGGCACAAAACAAAAAAACACTCGGGTCAAAATGTAAATAAAATTATAAAATAAATGCTTCTTTTCGAAATTACTTCTTGACCACCACATAATTTATCATCTTCGCTAATTAGTTATGACAGATTACAAATGGTAGCAAGTGGCTATACCACACTTCTTTGTTCTCTTGTCCTTTTCACAAAGATTTTGTGTAGTTATTGTAGTGCTTCGGCTTCTCCCATTCAGGTTGACCTAATAACGATTGTTTCCACCTGCAGGCAAGTTATGGCTCAGAAATGTTTCTGTTTAAAATAAATACTTTTGGTCCCTGGTAAATTCTTTTGTTTTGGTTTATTTTTTCATTTCAGCACCTCGGACAGCAGCCTCCGGGGGCTCAGTTCAACAAATCCCTGCAACTAATAATAAAAATAATAAATCAAATTGGGAAACCAAACTTGTATGGAGCAATCGGAGGAGACCACTGGGGCAACAACTGATGGCCAAGGAAATGTTTTGTTGGTCTGTGTGTCAACCTACAGCATCTGCACAAGGGGTCATTTTTATCATGGCATCCAACAGAAGTAGGCTGAACATTACTGGTGAGCACAGCGGGGCTGTTAATCCGCCAGAGTCAAAACTGGTCACGTTTCAGGTGGTACAGACAGGGATTACTCTCTCTGTCTGTCGCTCTCTCTCTCTACCTATGTGATTATATCTGATTAAATCTGTTCCAGGACCGGCGATTCCGCGTAGTATAGTTCCCCTTTTGACATTCGCCATATTAACCTTATATATTATATGGGGCTGGTGTGTGTGTTTGTGTGTGTGTGTGTGTGTGTGTGTGTGTGTGTGTGAGTGTGTTTGTGTGTGTGTGTCTTTCACTCACGATGCCACATGGTACTGTTTTCTTTTTCCTGTGTGTAATATGCTACATATTTGATATTCTTTTTCATACTGTTACTACCTGAAGAGCACATTTCTTTCTCTCACTTCGACCTGCTCCTCTCTTTCCCATCCCCGCCCTCCCCGTTTGCTCCTCTTACCTTTGACACGTAGCCCACTACTGCCACTTTGGGACGCAGGCGTCAGTTATACTTAGGATTTTAGATGGCATGCGAATCATCTCAACAAACATTTCTCTCTGCAGTATTGAGAAACTACGGACGGATATTGCAATACCAAATGCATCTCATTTTACCGTGGCACACCCCAATTCGTTTACCGGCTGAACAAACGATGTAATAAAAGGTAACGCGTAATGCTCGTGCGTCTTGTAGGGATGTCTAGTAAAAGTGAGGCTCAGATATATTAATGAGTAGCCTATTTGAAGATGTCCTATCTGTGGGCAATGACCTTGTTTAAAAAGGACAGTGTTTGGACTCGCCTGGTACGTGTGTGTGTGTGTCTGTGTGTGCAAGAGCGCGTATCTACAAGACAGAGAGGGGGGGCAGAGGGAGGCGGACACGCCCCAAAGATGGTGTTGAATGACACCAGTCTGTTGCTTCTTGTGTATGTCGGTGCGTCCTGCGATTGGCGGAAGACAGTGAAAGGTAGGCTACCCGGCTCTAGTGCTCCGTGGGCGGGTGGAAGGCCTGTTTATAAACCTAGATCTCTCCCCGTGGGCGGGGGAGTGAAAGTGAAGAGCGGGAAGAGAGTGAGAGAGACGGTGGAGGAGACGAGGCTGTGGCGGCGGCTGTGGTTGACCGGGGTTCGCGGAGGGGGCGAGGCGGCCGCCCCTGTATGCGTCTTCAGCCGCGCATGGACGACCACCTCAGCCTCCTGCAATCACCCCCGCCGAGCGCAACCAAAACCCGAAGCGACAACCTGGTGAACCACGGATACACGGAGACAGAGACCGACGTGATGACGGTCGTGGCGTGTGACAACATGCTAGAAGAGTCGGCGGCTCTCCCGGGCCACCACTCTCTGGACCGATATGAACCGGATCACGAATGTTGCGAGAGGGTGGTCATCAACATCTCAGGGTTACGCTTCGAGACGCAGCTCAAGACTCTCTCCCAGTTTCCAGAGACGCTGCTGGGGGACCCCAAGAAGAGGATGAGGTACTTCGATCCCCTCAGGAATGAGTACTTCTTCGATCGGAACCGACCCAGCTTTGATGCCATTCTGTACTACTATCAGTCAGGTGGGCGCATCAGAAGACCCGTTAATGTGCCCATTGACATTTTCTCTGAGGAGATCCGCTTCTATGAGCTGGGTGAGGAGGCTATGGAGAAGTTCAGGGAGGATGAGGGCTTCATAAAGGAGGAGGAGCGGCCGTTGCCAGAGAATGAATTTCAAAGACAGGTGTGGCTGCTTTTTGAATATCCGGAGAGCTCGGGTCCCGCCCGGGGAATAGCGATAGTGTCTGTCCTGGTCATTCTCATCTCCATCGTCATCTTCTGCTTAGAGACATTGCCGGAGTTCAGGGACGAGAACACGGATCCGATCCCCATTGCACCTGTGATGAACGGCACACTCCCCTATCTCATCAGCCCCTTCTCAGACCCGTTCTTTGTTGTGGAGACGTTGTGCATCATCTGGTTCTCCTTCGAGCTGCTGGTGCGCTTCTTTGCATGCCCGAGTAAAGCCACGTTCTCCAAAAACATTATGAATATCATAGACATCGTGGCCATCATTCCCTATTTCATCACCCTGGGCACAGAGCTGGCAGAGAGGCAAGGGAACGGACAGCAGGCCATGTCATTAGCGATTCTGCGCGTGATTAGGCTCGTTCGGGTGTTTCGTATCTTCAAACTCTCGCGTCACTCCAAGGGGCTTCAGATTTTAGGACAGACTCTAAAGGCCAGTATGCGTGAACTGGGCCTACTAATCTTCTTCTTGTTCATTGGCGTCATCCTCTTCTCCAGTGCGGTTTATTTTGCAGAGGCGGACGACCCAGATTCGGGTTTCAACAGCATCCCGGACGCGTTCTGGTGGGCTGTTGTCACCATGACCACCGTGGGCTACGGGGACATGCACCCCGTGACAATCGGAGGAAAGATTGTGGGGTCCTTGTGCGCAATCGCTGGCGTGCTGACCATTGCCCTGCCTGTACCCGTCATCGTCTCCAATTTCAACTACTTCTACCACAGAGAGACGGAGGGCGAGGAGCAGGCACAGTACCTGCACGTGGGCAGCTGTCAACCTCTGGCGGACACAGAGGATCTGAGGAAGACCCGCTCCTCTTCCTCACTCAGCAAGAGCGAGTATATGGTGATAGAGGAGCACGGGCTCAACAGCGCGTTCAAACAACAGCCCAACTTCCCCACCACCACGCAAAACAACTCGCAGAATTGTGTGAACATAAACAAAAAGATTTTCACCGACGTGTAGCCGATTTTAGAGTCATTGCCCTGGACACGGGAAGGGGTGATGTGTCAACACACAGCTGGTTCTGTAGTTGCGCACCAGCGTGTGGAAGCCCCGGTAGATCAGATGAAGAAAGTAATAAAGAGAGAGCAAAAGCAAGAGCCAACCCTGCCTGTTCAGAGACGCTACTTTGTGCTCCATTCAAAGAATCAGGATTTTTCATTTCAGTGATCTTAATTCATGACTCTGTATGGTTCCATTCGCACTTGGAGAGAAACAGCTCCTTTCAGTATTAGGCGTACTATTCTTCACTGAGGGAGTGAATTGACCTGTTGTGCGTTGTGCAGTTGCCAATATATTATCACAACAGGTAGAAATAGAAGCTTTGTAACTGTGAAAGATGTATGCTACTCGAAGGACACTCACATTGTATTAACATGCGTTATGACTCGTGATTCCTCAATCATAGCCTATGTATAATATTCAGAATCATTTAAATATGCGTGTGCGTTTAAACACATGTAATGTCTGAAAACACAATTCAGAATATATTATCTCGATTAGACCGTTCTGTGCTATGCCTTTAATGTGCGTTAAAGTCTAGTCCAATTGCTGCTGTCTTTAAAAATAAAACCCCTATAATTCCTTAGGATGAACTGATCCTGATAGGCTATTTAATGCATAAATGGCACCATGTAAACACAGGGGCCAGCCGACTGTCAGTGTCTCATTATCGGTGAAAGACACACGTGAAAGAGGAGAAACACAGAGCTCTTTCATACACACTCACACACACACACACACACACACACACACACACACACACACACACACACACACACACACAGCGATCAAAGATGGAGCGTGCTTCTCTTTGGATGCCTCAAATATAGCCCGCTGTGATGCAGTCTCCATGGCGACGGTCGTTTCCTCGGTAACCCCAGTCACCGTTGCCATGGCACCCTTGTTTCCACAGTAACCTCCCAGATGGCTTGGAAGCTATATTGGAGATTCTCATCTAAATAGCTTGTCTCCAGTCTCCAATAAGACTGTTTTGTCGTCACGCTTTGAGTGCGTAAAATACAAGCCCACACATGCCCAGTGCCACTGTCACTAATCGGCGAGCTCACTTAGTGACCCTAACATTCGCACAAAAACAAATTTGAGAAAGGAGGTCTGTTTCCACCGAACTTCCGCCGTGAACTGCCCTGCAAGAACCAAAAAAGGCACAACCCAGAGAGGCGACTGAGGCCGGGGAAGGGAAAGGAGAGACAGCGCGTGAGGAATTATGAATGGACTGGGAGCACATCGTGTCTCGCTGTCCTGAGTGCGCTACTGCGGGCGCTCGGCAGAGGCTGCTGTTCTCCCACAAGTAAAATCGGTAAGTTCTGGGCACTGTCATGCCCCTGTCTCTTTGTCAATGATCTATTTGCCTTCTAGCCACGAAACCCGTGTTTGTACTGTTTGTGGATTTGCGCAAGGGTTTTACAGACCTGCCAATTCGGGCAATTCAGAATGACCCTCGAGAGAACGACTCTAACCCCTTTATGGAAATGACTTGATCTCCATAACGATGTGCAAATCAGATTAGTTCCTTACAATGATGACATTCGTTTTATAGTTAATATCAAAACCTTACGGAAGTAAGAGATCTTTTTTGTTTGTTTGTTTGAAAATGTAGTAATGTGTCACGAGTTGCAGATGTATAGTAGACATGTGTAGAGCTCAATCAGCCCGTGTTTGTATCTAGGCTTTCCTACTTTCTTAACGAGCGTGATGCTCCTGCTGTGTGCCCAGGTTGTCTTTTACCTTCAGCTGACCTTGTCTATGAAATGAATAAGGGCACCAGCAGCGTGCCCACCCAGTTTGTCTCAGTGCCGCCCCCTCGTGGCCACCAGAACATGTGGCTGACATCCGCTTTGTGCCCTCTGTCTTCTTTTGCCATTGACATCACACGAGCACGGAGGCCAAATAACAATGAAACAAAAAAAGAATAAAAATAGAGTTGCTGGTTTTACACTGGTATTGTTGCATACTTTCTGTTTTCTTATACACGGGGTTTATCTGTATCTTATTTGCTAAAAACAGTAAATTATTATTGTACGCCTATATTCTTTTATAATTGTTGGGGGATGAAAATGGTCTTGGCCACAATGTAAGCCTCTACCTTGATTTTTTTCCTGTTCTGGATTCCTGTCTTTGAAAATGCTACACTGCAATTCCTGCCGATTTATGTCTAGATTTATATTTTGTGTCCCCCCTGACTGTGATTACTCTAACTGAAGCAGAGACAAGGGTGAGAAGGAAATAAAACAACATTTTAAAAAGGCAGGACGGGGAATCTATCAAACAGTCGAGCTCTGAATCTATTAAGTGTGGCTGTGTGTCCACTTGCATTTATCCTTTTGAGCACACGCGTATTAGTAGTCTAATAATATGTATACCTCTCCAGTCATGGTTGAGTAAGAATTAGGGCAGACTCACTAGCCATTGCACCCTAAAGGCAAAGTGAGAGGTCCCGCAGAACGACTTCTTCATTGATTATTCCTTTCCATTTTGACCCCTGACCTTGACCTCATAATTTTTCAGTGAAATCTCCATATTACTCATCAGTTAAATGGCCTGCTCATTTCTCAGGTCACATAAAAGCTGCAGTGCGGAGAAACACAGGTCTATTGATCAGTAAGCAAGATATATTATGGAGGAGAGGGGAGCTACTCGTTTATCTTCTACTAAGATTGGTCAGTCTGGGAGCTACTCTCATTGGCACCGGCAGGATGGATTGTTAGAGACAAAATCAACAACATAATACAGGACCATGCACACTCATCTTTTCTGTTCTTGTTCTGTCTACCTTTGCTAATGTGAAACCCCACAGTTCACTTGAGTTTTACATTTGCTTCTGTCAGACTCTAATTACTTCTCCTTACCCCGACTCCTCTCTGTTTAAGTTTGCCACACCGTAGGCATTTAGCTGATGCTCGTGTACAGGGTAACTTGCAGTTAGTGAGCTGTTATAATGTACATCTACTTCACTAAAAGACAGTTGAAGTGGACAGGTGGCTGTCAGTTCCAGGGAAATTTTGACCTTGTTGCAGGACAGTCCTGCAACAAGATGGATAACAGCAGCTACATCTGAACTGACAGTGTTTAAAGTTTGATTTTTGCATGAGTGGTAATGAGACAGCAGGGAGAACAGAAGCAGCCTTGCATTGTTAATAAGACCACCAAGCTGTGTGATGGGTATGTGTACACTGTGTGGCTCTAATAATTTTGCTTTTTCTTTTCCTTCTCCTTTTTCCTTCTCCTCCCCCTCTGTCCTTCTCTCAGGTAAAAGTTGTTCCATTTTTCTGCTCAGACCTCCTGGAACCCCGACTCCCGACCCCAATTAGACTGCCTCCCATTTAGGTAAATAGACAATATTTGATAAGGAGTGTAAATCTGACGCGGGTGAACTTCAACTAATGTTGACTGATAATTACTGAGAAAGGTTTTCACATTTTAAAGCTGTATAGATTATCCATTAACCTGCAGTTGCCCTTTTTCCCTGTAGGGGCCCAGTGACTCTGGTTTTCCTGTTGGTTCAGATGGGCCACAGTTGAGAGTTGAGACAGAGCTCCCCCTGGATCAATTTTTTCTTCCCCAGCCCTCCTCCTCCTGACTGTTGTCCTCAAACCTGGACTTCTAACAAGCGGTGCCTAGCAGTTCCTCTCCTCCAGTGGACCACCATTCTATCCCAAATGCAACAAAATGCAATCGCAAGAATGAAAAAAACAGACATATAACATATTCCACATACAGTTTTGTAGCTGCAGTTTTATGACTGCTTCTGTTCTTGAGTTAAGACACTGTGAGTGTAACCATCACAAGATCAAAAGTGATTCAGACCGCGACAGAGTTCAACTGGAACTGTGTGTTATGGACTCTGACATTCCTTCATACTGCTTTCTATATAAAATTCAAAAGGACAGCTTCAGGAAACAGCCAGCAATTTTGCAAAGCACATTTCACTCCTGGACTTCACAAGGATTTCTACATTCTGTATTCATGTTTCTGGGAACTGGTATTCATACCCGACAATAACTGACAAACAGCTTTTGCTTCAAGTCAAAAGTGGCAAAAAACTGAGGCCCACCGCGATTTGCTGATATGAAACTGTGATACAAGTTAAAGACTGTTAGCCATATGCCTTCATTAGCTCTGTGTGCTCTTAATTGCTAATATGCGAAACACACACATACTTAGAGTACGTGTGCTGGTTGCTGCTATTCCCCTGACCTACACATGGAGAACAAAACAAAGGCATGCACGTTCACACCAACACAGACACGCAAACACATAAGCACATGCCTGTGGATGGCTCTCTTTTATCCCAGAGTGCACTGGTGTTTTTTGGGATGGGGCAGAATGTTGTCAGGGGAAGGCTGTGTATGACAGTATTTGTTCTGTGTTATTCTTTGCTGTCTTAAACATGACCCATATAAAGAGATTATGAGTTGTACTGTCTTTATTTAAGAAGAACTGCAGCCTGCTTTCACTCAATTACTGAGAGAATGGTACTCATTTATGTCTGGGAAAATATCTAGGTCCAGTTGCAGACCTTATTACCTAAACTATGTACATACACTATATTTAAATTTTGGCAAATATGATCTGTGATCTGTTATCAATTTTATCAATTTGTATTTTATTGTTTAACAGGATAAAAGTGAAATAATGGCAGAGCAAAAACATAAAATAGTTTAAAGAAGGCAACAAGATCAAGTGATTACAGTACTCCGACTGTACGCATAACAAAAATAGGGGCATATTTTTAATGGTTTAATCATTCAATTTTGCTCTAATTTCCTGTGAATCAGAGAATTAGTATCCATAAAAATGCTGTTGACACACAGGAAATGTAACTGTTTAACAAGTGTTTCCCATGCAGGGCCTTACACAGTGCCAGTCTTTTAGTAGTGAGCAGCTGTGTTTGGCTCGCAGCCCTTTAGATGGCTAGTTACAGAAAAACACACTCATACAACAGAAGTCTCTAACATAGTTGTGCTGAACAGACAGAACAAGGCAACCTCTCTGTAACAGGGTGATCGGGCCAGTCCTTTATGAGAAAATACTGCATCTATTTGCAAACATCAGTGAAATAGAAGGAAAATAATAAAAGAGAAAGACACTATTCTGTGTGATTTAACATCAGATGCACCCTGGATTTATATTTGGCATGGTAACTCCCAATTTTAATTCCATGAGAATATTATAACACGTTGCCACACATTTGGCTGCTCCCTGAAGTGCATGGCTGGGCCCTAAAGAGAACTAAACAGTGTACGAGCCCAGTGGAAAACTTCAGATCATCTCTGGGCCGAGGAGGTAAATATTAACATTCTAACAGAGGTTTATAGCCATCACACTGTCATGCTGTGTATGAGCAAGTGTGCTTTATTGTTCCAGTAAGACCACCAGCTTGCTTATAACTCTACTATCTACCTTGGCTATCGTGTGAGTGTCACACCGCCTCTCTGTATGGCATTTTGGAAATGTGGTGATGTACTTCTAGACTAAATACTACCAATTTTTTCCAGTACAGCACAATTACAGGTAAATCTCCCTTATAGTCTTTCCTTTTTTTTTTTTTTTGCCTATTTGCCTGACATTGTCGTTTTCTATCTTTGGCTTTACTGTTGAAGATGTTATTGAAAGGTGTAGTCCCGCCTTCGAGATCACTAAAATGCCTGTGATGTCATCGAAGCTCACAACCAGCCATGGCGCTACAGCGGGAAGTCTCCATGGCAACAAAGGGGGTTGTTGGTAAGATACAGAGAATAGCTTCTTACAACAGATTCAGCTCCCTGCAGGTGCATTGGAGAGATCCCCGCATTCGCGCTCTGTATCACTATCAACTGCTGCAGCATTTATGTGCACATGGCTTCTGAGAAGGACAGTGTTGGCAGTGGGTCATTTTTTTGTGCGTGCCTGTGTGTTTATGGGTGCCCGTGTCTCCCTGGCAGAGGATCAGTATATTGCCTCGAAGGCAGATGTGGTCTCAGGCGCTCCATTTGGACAGCAGGTCTAAGTGGAGTTAAGACAATGCCAAAACTACCCAATCATGAGCCAGCATTAGATTATATGCGCAAAAAAATACCACACAAGTATTATAGGGCTAAATGCCAACAACAGCTACTGGTTAGAGGACATTCCAACATCTCGAGGAAGACGTAATGGCCTAAACCTATAATAACTGATTTTTTTCCCCACTTGGGGGCAGCAGAAATAAGTTTTGAACATACGGAGAAAAATAATGATTAATTTGGAGTTGTGTTTCTGTTGTGTTGCAGTTGCTTTTCTGGCCATCTGGAGATTGTAAGCCCAATATTTATTCTCTCTTAGCTCTGCTTCTGGTCTCTACATACTCCTGAGGGAAATATCTGTGTCTTTAGCTGTCTTGAGCTGAAACTCATTGTTTATATAATTCTCTGTAGGTTCTTCACGAACGACCCCTTTCACATTATCACATTGATTTCACATTGCCAACTGATGGTTCATGCATTATTTATGCATTGCATTATTTTTTTCTGATCTTTGGATATAAACATTCGAATTGACCTGAATTCAGCAAACTAATGATTACAAATTTTCCCAACATACATAAGATGACATAAAGTAAGATCATTTTTCTATTATTCACACCTGCAACCTACAGGATATGTGACTCACTTTTTCTTTGTGATTTTCAATTATGTGAATTTTCAGAGTCACATCATTGGCAGTGCAGGGAAGGATGGTTCCCAAGGCTGATGATGCTGTTGCTAGTGCTTCCACAAAAATCGGATTATTTCTTGGCGCTGATTGGCTGATCAGTTCCAGTTCCCAGCCACAGGTGCAGAAGACAAAGTACAACTCCTTATCCAGACATATGCCGTATATGCAAAAACACACAAAAAAAAACCTATCCCAGACACAAACATATACGTACTCTTAGATGCACACTAACACACACAGGCACACACAAACACACATTCACATTAATATCTGTATCATATTCAGACCCAGATGTTTAGACACATTTGATTTTTTCTAGCTGTTGGAAAGGGTGATCTGCTGCCAGTCATCTCAGGTTTAGCTGTCAAAACAAACAGACAGATGGCAGAGAAAGTGATAGTGTAAAACAGACAGACAGAGAGAGAGAGAGAAAGAGATGCTAATGTGCCCTACTGGATGACTCATCACTCTGTCATTGTGACCTTTATCTGCTTCCCTCTCCACCTCTATTGTTCCATCACTCCCCTTCATTTTCATTTTCTGCACACCTCTAACTACATTTCCTGCTGACTATGTTACTTTCCTCACTCCCTCCTTCTACTCTCCCTCTTCTCTGTGACACATTTCTGTTCTTCCTGACATAATTTCAACCAATCCCTCCCTTTTCTTTACCTTCTTGCCCCCTCTGATCCCATCACTATCATCGCTCTGGAGACATGTACTCCCCATTTCCGCAGGCTCTGACACAGCTTTACCACAAGTGGCTGTCACATAAGATACAAACACTACAGACAAAATGGTAGCTGAAGCCTATGGCTGCCAGACTGTGGTTGTATACATTAACTGTTGATTCGATTGAAGTGAACAGACAGACAGCACTTAACTGTTGCCTGCAGTGTGAGAAGAAAACATCTGGGGAGATTTCCTTTGTGTCTCTGTACATTCAGGGGACATTTAAGTCAGGCCAAGCCTCGTTGTGAAGGAGATCTCTCCATATACCATACATATTCAGCCAGGCATACGTACTCATGCAGTATAGATATCACTAATATCCTAGGTTTCCTCTCTTAGCTAAACCACGCCTCCAGATTAGTTAGTTCATTGATTTTTCCTTGTTTTCTGAGGCTGAGAAAACAACAGAAGGTGAAACCACATCCAGAATCAATACCGGAGTACTCTACTCTGAAGGTGAGGACATATCTCATCACGAAAGCAGTGATCATCATCATCAGCGTTGTTACTCTCAACAGGCAGGTAGAAATCTTCCAAGGTCAACCTCTAAATATAGAGGGGAACCCAGAGGGACACATGCAGGGAGAGAGAGGAGTGAGGGGAGAAAATAAAGAAAAAAGAGGGATGAAGGGTCAAAATAAGCTGATGATGTCAATTAAGTTCCTTGGCTAGTTTTCATAGAGGAGAATGCCCGCTCTGATGATGCCTACATGCCACAGTTATCTAAGAATAGAAGGATATTCATGTGCTCACTTGATGTCATGTGGAGCTGTCATTCAGGAATTTAAGAATATTGGTGTAACAGAGCCAAAGCAGCCAAGTTGTGTAACAGAGTTTGTGTGTGTGTGTGTGTGTGTGTGTGTGTGTGTGTGTGTGTGTGTGTGTGTGTGTGTGTGTGTGTGTGTGTGTGTTTGTGTGTGTGTGTGTGTGTGTTTGTGTGTGTGTGTGTGTGTGTGTGTGTGTGTGTGTGTGTGTGTTTGTGTGTGTGTGTGTGTGTTGTCTTGGACTTTTTATGAATAAACATGGAGTCAGTATGACTATGTCTAGATGTGTATTTCATTATGTTTTGGTGGTACATGTATGCACATGCAAATAGGGTAACTTATTACATTTGTGTGTGTGTGTGTATGTGTGAATGTGCGTGTGAGTGTGTTGTAGCTTGTAAGTGAGTGATCACCTGCTGCAGCACCAGCAGAGGTCATCCAGGATAACGCTCCTCCCCTGCAGTCTGCTGTTATAAGTTGGATCAACGCCCGCTTCGCTCCTTCACCCAGTCTCTTTCTAACTCTCCTCCTCCCTCTCTCACTTCCACATGTCCAGCTGCATAGAAAATGGTGGGGATTTTAGGTGTGCAGGTCTGCTGACTCACTCACTGATACATAAATTTGTTGATTATCTCACAAAACATCTCAGCTGAACTATTTGTGTTTGACTGCAGGGAAATGGCTCGATGTGGAGGATCAAAAGTTAATTCATTCTCTGAGTAAATTAATTGAATGTGTTTACATCATGAGGATATTGGATTCTGTGCTGAGAGTCGTGGTTCTGTCCAATCTGCTCATGTCCATCATCACTATTCCATCTACAAAGAATATCTATTTTCTTACTGTATGCATAGCTCAAAGAAAACCCAGACAACACAGTGATTTCTGTCTAGACATTTTGGGGGGCCTCTTCAGCTAGGGCCCCGGCCCAGTCACTAAGGTACCCAGAGGAGTCACATTAAAAAAAATGTCAAATTAAATTTAAAAAATGTTTTTATACAGCGAACAATGCACAGACATGGTTAATGCAGTCATGTGGGGTCATTAGTTGGAGAGCATTATTAAATTTCTCTATGAGGTTCCATTTGGTCTGCTCAGCTGAACACAAAACAGAATCAATGGTCCCATTCTGCTGAGACTTGGCACAACCTGAAGGTGACAGGGAACTGGAGACAGAACTGAGTATCTAAAATGGTTGGAGGGTTGATGGCTGTCAGAACTGTGGAACAACTGTGTGCTAGTGAGTATACTATAGATCAAGGGATTTCAAAGTCTTACACTGTGTCCCTTGAATTTCAGGCAAGTTCTGGAGCATGTTTTTTCTATGATTTGTCAGTCGATTTATGGACATTTATTTGCAATGGATATCGGCGCATAATGGTGTCATCGGAAGGTGTACATCAGAACGAATCTAAAAATATGTACATAATGTCTTTATGTTTAGATTAGACTGAGTTATGAATTTATTCTCCAAGAAAGAGTAAGAATTTTACGCAAATTGTTGCAGTTGGGCACTAAGGGTTTCGAAGTCTCTGAACTGCCTCCACTAGCTGTCCATCACAGCCACTGCTGCAGCTCCAACTGCTGACTGTGTTGATAAACAGGCCAAAATCAGCAGGAGGAACTACAATTATGCAACTGTCCCTTTCACCTCAGGGAGTATCTTTGCTTCACAACCCTGCCTCAACGCCCCCTCCCGAAGAGGCATGCCTCACAGCTGGAAAACCCCAGCTGTAGATAGATGGTGCAGTGAGTTAGAGAAATTCGTTCAATAAACCCTCCTGTAACTCTTGCAGATTATGTTCATTTGCAACCACTTTTGTATTATTTAAATATGTTTTTTGCTAATTACGATGCTCCTAGTAACACCATATCTCTCCAACATATCCAGCATACTGTATCAATCTGCAAAACGTTCAACAGTAGTGTTTTTCTATTGTTTTGCTATGTTTTGTTTTTTCCTAGAAGCTCTGGGAGTAGCAACGGAAGATAAGGTTCAGGAATGCCAATGTTAAATAATTGTTAAGGGCTCATTAATTTATGGTAGAGTTACAGTATGGTTTAGGTAAGCCAACCAATACCAGTTGGTTGAGGTTCAAGAGAAGATCATGGTCATGGTTACGAACACTGAATTCTGACTTGAAACGGGCCATCAACAGTGTATGCAAACTGTAAATTCAAAATAGTTGCAAGAATGAAATAAAACATTATAGTCAATAGAGGATATGACTCACCCTTCCCCCAGTCCCAACAAACTCAGTCCCATATCCAATACTCTAAGTGCCCTCTTCCCTGTACCACTAGTAAACCCATGTTATAGATAATTGCGGTGAATGTGGTGGTGGATGATGAATAGTTACACTAATGACCCCAGGCATTGCATATTGGTGGCTGGGTTCTCAGCTGCCCTGCATTTAGAAATGGGCCCTCTTCATTTATATGCACAGACAATGGGAATCTAAGAGTTCCTGGCCATCAATTGCTTTTGAAAAAGCGTTGATTGCTCCTCTTTGAGACCTTCAGCCAGAGTGGAAACATAGATTGAGCTACTCTATGCAGAGTGAGCTACTGCTGTAATCCCTGTGGTCCCATGTCATCATCTTAATCAGCGTTTTGACTATTTGATTGGAGAAGGATTGTATATCATGTTGAACCTGTCCTTGGTGCTGTGGAGAATGGCAAGGCAAGGAGAAACACATGGGGGGCGACGTGGTATTCCTCGTGTATTCTCTAGGAAATTGTAGAGGTTCTTTTTCTTTCATGTGCGATTCCAGCTCTCTGCCTGAAGACATATCTGGGTTTTCACCTGGCCCACTTTCAAGCAGTGGAGGAAAGAAGGGCAGGGACGACTGTCTGCAAGAGAATTTCACCGCGCCAGTTAATTTGACAGTGTAATCGCTGGACTATCAGCATGAATTTCGTCTAGTTTGTGAGTGCATTAAGAGCTGTTAGCATCAGTCCCCTGTGACTGTGAGTGTGTCCCTGCGTGTGCTTAATAGGCGGGGGCGGTAATTAGTGGACTGTGTTACAGTATGCAGGTCTGTAAATGATCAGAGCATAATCAGTAACTCTACAAACTTTACTAGAGCCTGCCTCTGTGTCCCGCATAGATTAAAGATGTCACAGGTGGCACACACGGCTTACTCGCACATGTACTGTCATAATGTTTGAGCACATACCGTACTGTTCTATTTGTACAGACAAACATAGCAAAGCACACAGACAAACACGCAAGCAAACAGATTATCCCAACACAGGCACAGGGGTTCTTTCAGTAGCCATTCAGACCTGTACACACGCAATCAAGCGCTCAAATCATAATTTAGGGGAAAATGTGTTTATAAAATGCTCAGACTTGGTGACTTTGATGTTTTGTTCACAAATTGGTTACAGATATGCACATACTGCAGCTGCTGGCTCACCAATCCCTAATTCCCTCCATTCATTGCTCTTATTTCAGGTTAGAGGAATCATTTCCCTGCCGTATACCCTTTTGTCATTTATCCCTGACATTCCTCCAGACCAAAGGAAAACATTTTTAATATTGTGTCTATTATTTATTCATTTATTTTCTGTTTGGACCAGAACTAACTCGCTATGCCTGCTGTCAAGTGTAAATGTAGCAGGGGCAGAGGGTCTATTACAACATTTTAGGAAATTATATCGCTCATCTTGTTGTCAGTTTCTACCTCCAAATCTCGCTTTGTCCGCTGTTCTCTCCTGAGACGCGCATGTTGTGTTGAGACCCGTTTCAACCCTGTAGTGGGCGATGCTTCCCCTTTAATGTGGAGCAGCGAGGACAGGAGTGTCTGGGAAGGGGGAGCGCAAAGGGATGGGGCGAGGCGTGCAAGAAGCTCTTAGTATGCGTTGCGATGCCCAACTGCAGCCCACGCATCTCAACTGTGGTGAATTATGGTGAAATATGAGAGACGTGGGAAGAGCCGGCAGCTCAAAAACAGTTGGTCGTGATGAGATGACACAGCCGCTGGACAGATTAGTCAAATAAGGGAAGAGGGACAGATATGAAGGAATGGACTCACGACCTCAAGGCACCTTTTAAGAGGACACAAACTGGATAAAAATACATGCTTCTGCGCACCAAGAGAATCAGGGTGAATTCCTGCATGCCATTATCTGAAATTATGCCGTAGTCCGACAGATAATGCTATGCTGCTTTGTTTAGTGCATGGAGTCTATTGTGGCTGTCCATGATCCACTCAGGAGAGGGCTGCAAATGGCTTGAGCATGTCTGACACCTGCCACTCCAAACTAACTCAGTCGCGCTTGCCAGTCAACTACAGCACTGCCATTTAATGTTTGAACATCCCAGCGCATGAACTTGGCTGCTTTGTCTCAAATTTGTGAAAAAAAAAATAGTTCTCCGCCTATTAAAAACGCCAGCGGAGGACTGCGCTATTCCATGGAATGGGTTGTGAACATATGCCTCCATTTGTTACTAATGTGCATCATCGGTGTATTCATATGGATATTCCCCATCAGAAAAAAAAAGATGGTGGAATTTAGTTGGAGATAAATTGGAGGATCACATTTTAATGGGCTGAAACACCGAGATGCAATAACCGTCGGGAGGAATACGGATCAGTTTGGGGATCAAACAGGTGATTTCGCCGCTGAAGCATAGGTGCTTCCGAGTAGAAATACTGACAGCATCGCCTCCCGCAACCTCCTTCCTCACTGAGTCTCTGCAGATATTAGGCTGGAGGATTACCTTTGCTGTTGCTACAGGCGGTGGCATATTGCTCTGAAGTGGGGGGCGTCAAATTTAGCTGATGGCAGCATTAAGATTCCCCCACCACCACCACCACCACCACCACCTTCAACCTGTAGCCTAGCTGCATCACAACATGTACATGCTGGTCACTGAGGCTGGGGAGGTAACTCCTGCATCCTCACAGCTTGTCCCCTCTCCCACTCCCACTGCTGCGTTGCTGCAGAGCCGGAGCTTTGGGTGACATATGACTGGCAGAAAGCTGCTTTGACCGTGAGGACTGACTTTGGACCGGACACTTCTGCTGGGCCCAGTTACACATTACCACTAGAGGACAGTCTGTAAACAAGTCTTACAAGTGCCAGTAAAAATAGGTAGGACTTTTTGATGTTTATCCAGATATTGCTGCTTTTACTATTACGTTACACATCTGTGGCTGTGTCTTAAATAACATTTCTCCATTATCTTCATACATATAGCTTTTATGCAGTGGCCTATGAAGTTTGAAGGTTATAGTGCACCGCTCAGACAGCTCTGCAGTAATGCAGTGGGCTATGTCAACCACTGGCTATGACAAATACCCCTAAATACAGTTACTGATGAACTATTAATATGATCAGTGACTTGATGAAGCTTTTCTTGGCTTTGGGAAGGAATGTTGATCACATCACACACACACACACAGAGGAAATTTATCTCAGAGATTGTATGGAGCACTCAGCATATAATCAGATTTGTTGGCTGTAATTGCACCCTGTGAGAGCTGATACAGTATTACTGGCTAGCATATTGATCCTGCAGCATGCCCAAATGATAGAGAACTCATAACCTAATACATATAGACACAAAGGAGCCAATGCAATCAAATGCTAACCTCTCCCGACCCCCCACCCCCCTTTTATTTTCAATTGCCCTGTTCGTGCCTGTTTGCGAGAAGGCCTTGAAATAACACAGCATTTTTAGGAATCACTGATGACTTTGGTTTGTGAAAGATGTTGCATTTACCAACATTATACTGTACATGACAATGAATCAAAAGTTGTTTTATATGCATGCTCAAAATCTAAATGAATAAATCAGTTCAAAATTATGAGTTTTTATACAATATTAATATTGCAGTCTTTCTCTTCTCTCTGTCCTGCGCTGTAGCTCCTCATTGGCAGATCTGCCTTTACCTGAACCCACGAGTGTTGGTAGTCTTTATCTCCTTGTGGCCGGACGTGGCCCCACCCTGTCTGAAAACTGCAAGTCCCATCTCCTTCCAGCATGACGGTTGCTACCAGCGACCCTGCGGACGAAGCAGCAGCACATCCAGGTCAGCCTCATGACCAGTACGACCCAGAGCCGGATCATGAGTGCTGCGAGAGGGTCGTCATCAACATCTCAGGCTTGCGCTTTGAGACGCAGCTCAAGACCCTTTCCCAGTTTCCAGAGACATTACTGGGGGATCCCAAAAAAAGGATGAGGTATTTTGATCCTCTCCGGAACGAGTACTTTTTTGACCGTAATCGACCAAGTTTTGATGCTATTCTGTATTATTACCAATCAGGAGGGAGGCTACGCCGGCCTGTTAATGTAACCCTGGACATTTTTTCTGAGGAGATCCGGTTTTATGAATTAGGCGAGGAGGCCATGGAAATCTTCAGGGAGGATGAAGGTTTCATAAAGGAAGAGGAGCGGCCTCTGCCAGAGAATGAATTTCAGAGACAAGTGTGGCTGCTGTTTGAGTATCCAGAGAGCTCAGGTCCTGCTCGCATCATTGCCATCATCTCTGTCATGGTGATTCTTATCTCTATTGTCAGCTTCTGTCTAGAGACACTGCCAGTTTTCCGAAATGAAGATGAGGAGATGTACAAATATTCATCCCAGTCCATGTACAATGCCACCTCTACCTCTGACAGCTCGACATATTTTACAGATCCCTTCTTCATTGTGGAGACCCTCTGCATCATCTGGTTCTCTTTTGAGTTCCTAGTTAGGTTCTTTGCCTGTCCCAGTAAAGCTGGATTTTTTGGCAACATCATGAATATCATTGATATTGTGGCAATCATCCCCTACTTCATCACGCTGGGCACAGAGCTAGCAGAGAGGCCAGAGGACAGCCAAGCAGGCCAGCAGGCTATGTCTTTGGCTATTCTCCGTGTCATTCGTCTAGTCAGGGTGTTTCGTATATTCAAACTCTCACGTCACTCCAAAGGGCTTCAGATCTTGGGACAGACTCTGAAGGCCAGTATGCGTGAGCTTGGCCTCCTCATTTTCTTCCTGTTTATCGGTGTGATCCTCTTCTCCAGTGCTGTCTACTTCGCAGAAGCAGACGAGCCACATTCCCAGTTCAGCAGCATCCCTGAGGCCTTTTGGTGGGCTGTGGTTTCCATGACCACCGTAGGCTATGGAGACATGGTCCCAACAACCATCGGAGGAAAGATTGTGGGGTCTCTCTGCGCAATCGCTGGTGTGCTGACTATTGCCCTGCCTGTACCTGTTATCGTGTCAAACTTCAACTACTTCTACCACAGAGAGACAGAGGGCGAGGAACAGGCACAGTATCTGAATATCCCAAGTGTGCCTAAAGCCAGCTCAGCGGACGATCTAAAGAAGAGTGGCCGGAGCGGCAGTGGATCCACTCTCAGTAAATCTGACTATGTGGAGATCCAGGAGGCTGTCAACCACAGCACTGAGGACTTCAGACCGGAGGGCATGAAAACAGGAAATTGCACCCTGGCCAACACTAACTATGTAAATATCACAAAGATGCGTACCGATGTATAATGTGAGCTACTGTAGGTGGTTATTCAGCTGGGCACTGCAGGGACTGTAACAGGGAATGAAGGTGTGACTCCCTGTATTGGCCAATGTATGGCGCCCAGTATGGGAGTCCAGAGCAGATGAGTGAGATTAACTTGGAGAAAAGGTCAGTAGAGAAGACCTCATATTCTCCCACATCCTATGGACCTATCATTGCATATCATAGAACTGCCACCTGTCTAATTTTAGGACATTGTCAGTGTCTGCATGGAGTTAGTCTTACCTATATGACAGTAGTCGTCCTGCTTGCAACAGTAGCCAAATAGTAGCCTAACCAGTATCAATATTAACAATGTAAAGGGACCACAAGTTTCTACCTTATTGCTCAAGCTGCCGTCTGGAGAAGATGCACGATAACAATAATTTAGATCAGCGAAACCTTTATTTTTTAAATGTAACTTGACTTATTGACTTGTCATTAAAATAGGCCATATTATCAGCATTCATGAGCAACTTTAATCTGCTCCTGTAACTGCCAAGGTCATTACTCAGAGAAAAATAGAATCACCACAATCACAGCTGTTCTGACAGGGGAAAACTTAGAGAGATCATTTAGAGATCATTTAGCTGCGAGGGCCGAGGGAGTATTGTCAAGTACAAGCTAGTGGCCTCTGTAGAGACCAGCAGATATATGACAGTGCTGTTCTGTAATTCTGGAACACAATAGCACATAATTTTCTTTCTCCTGCCATTTTCCTTCTTTGATGAAGCTCAAGTGGATTTATCATATGTACACAATCGCCAAGACTCTGCCTTTTTTTTTTCCAGCCCATGCAGGCTAGCAGGTGGACAGAAGAAATGTCTCTCCAAACAAAGTGAATGTCTTATTTATTGTTGTGTGTTCATTTGATTTGTAGTAATGTATGGTTTTGTTGCAAAATGATGAATGTGTGCCTCTCACCTACATTTTTATAGTTAAAACACCCAATTTAGAAAGAAAGACTGTGAATATTTTCTCCGTAGTGTTCTGAGTGAGTGCCTAATTTTCCATCCTCTTAACTAAATCTTCAAGTGTCTAGCTGCCATCTGCTCCACTGTAACAGTGACTACTGTTTAATTTGACACCACTGCCCAGCATAAATGTTGCTGTTCTTGACTTCATAGCATTCCATGTTTGTAGAAATAGATCAAATGAGATTAAGGAGTAAACTTGGGTGAGATTTTAGTTTGCTGTTTTTGTCAGATGCTAATTTCAGCACAGTTTAACGATTACTAGATCAAAGCTAACTACTTTCATGTACAATCCAGTAAGGCTATTAACCCCAAAAGTTTCAGTTGACTAAATACCTAAAATTAAAGAAAGAGCTCAATGATCAAGTAAAATTAATCTATGAGATGTTTGAGGTCCATCTGTTTTGATCCCAGCAATGCCAGCTACTGTAAGCTTGCTTACGATATCCAGAAGCTCATGAGCAATACTTGTAAAATTGACTGATCTTACATAATCAAACTGATAAATCATCATAGTCTGTCATGTGCTCTCTCCCATATATTTCTAAATTAGTAAACTTTGAAAGTTAAAAACATCAAAAATGTTTTTCATTGATTTTACTGTTGGATTTTACAGTGTTTAAATGTTGCTAGCTCAATTATCAGGTCACCAAAGACAAATTTGCTGCCACCTGGAATATTGTACCTTGGGTTGGAACAGAGATTAATTTTGTCTCTGAACTTTTATCTTTTTTTACCCATGTAGTTTGAACAGTCATTCCATTGGTGCATTTTGCCCACATAATGCAGGACTTGCAGTATGTGTCCTTTATTAGCTTTTTATCAGACAGAGGCTATTCTGCTATTGTAGAGCTGCATGTCCTTTGGAGTATACACTGTAGCATGCATTAGTATGAATAATACTTAAAAGGTAAATTTACTTAAATTTATAAATATTTAAAATATTCCTATATTTCTAGAGATACTGGCGCTATGTGCAATATATGAAAGACAAGTGTCTTGCTTTAGAAGTATGAGTGATGCTTTGCATATGCGTCTTTCTGCGATTGCTATTTCAAAAATTGTTGAATCGCAATCCATGTGAAGTATTTATCCAGAGAGTGTTGTGTGTCTATGAAAAGATTTGTTAACTATCTCTAACGTAAGGAGGATTGAGAAAATGACAGCAGGTCAAACATAAGAGGAAACAGAGAGGGTTTGATAGGTTTAGAAAAGACAGCAAAGTGGCATGAGAGTCCAGGGCCACACTGACTCCAGAAAGGGATTGCTAAACGTACAGTGTGAGCCACAGTACAGACGTTAACTAATGTCCCGCTCCCCTCAGCTTTATAGTCTTTATAGTCTGTCGCAGTCATAACCCAGTAACTTTGTCTCCTAGTGAAAGCACAACAACAGCTACTATCTGCTGTCAGCTGTCAGAGATTCAACCAGTTGGTCAGTCAGACTTTTTGCTCAGCCAAGTGTATCATAATGCTCCAAGGGACTGTCAGAGTGCCCCTATCTCTGACATATAGGTGCATCATGCTCAGTGGTTAGTGTTGTCTGTGCATGTGTGTTTGTGTGAGAGAGAAAGAGAGAGAGACAAAGAGACTATGACAGAAATAGAGAGCTTTTAGATACAAGATGAGCGTGTAGCTTTTAGGGACAACGTGGTAGCAGTTATCGAAAACGCTGCTCTTCTTGACTCCAGGCCAGAACGACTGCGGTGCTCTGTATATTCTATTCCATCTAAGCACACTGTTTACAGACTGTGTATATACTGAACACATGCATGTAGTATATTATACAAAGAAAAGTGAGGGAATGTCTTGCTGCACTCACTAGAGATGAGATCTACGAGCATGTGTTGATTTATGAGATAATCTGCCGTGTTAGCCAGGGCCAGTTACTGGGAATTGAAGAGAGGAAACAGAAAGAAGGAGGGGAAAGTTTTGGAAGGAAAATATGGCAAAGTAAATAAGATAAACACTGCCCACACCCTCTCCTTTTTACTCTGATGTATACATGTATTTCTCTACACTGTACTGGAATACCTATGTGACTTTATGTGACTTGAAGGCTTCGTCTGGACTCCCTTGTTACCAAGCACACAATTGAAGTGACACTCTGTCAAGACAGAGATGCTCTCTTTGAGAAACCAACAAGATGGTACATCAGGATATGAACCAAGGAAAACACATCTTTGCTGTACTTCACAACACAGACAAGAGGACACTTGACACACACCGGCACAGATGCTGGACATTTGAATTCATACAGCCAGTGTGCGCACGTGTCCACGCACTGCCTGTGAACATATACCTTTATGGTGACGTCTGCTGTCTGGACAGACACGTACCTGTGGTTTTATCAGACTCTAAGGACACAAACTAAATGGACTTAACCACACTGCTGGTGGTGAACACACGTAGCCATGTAAACAATGTATCTAACAGTTACAGCTGCTTTCAATGATGTCTTACAATGCCTAAAGCTTCAGTTTTAAAACAAGCTTCTGCCATGTCCAGATTCCTGTGTAGCAGGGAATCAAAGTGTATGCTTGCTGAACTAATCCAAAAAACTAAAGTTGTATAGTAGGTGAATGATCTCTTAGGTTTAGTATGCTCCAGGGACAAAGGATGGAAGTAAATCAAAAGATCAAAAAGGAAATATCAATTCTATGAGAACTTTAACTTATTTGTGTCATCAGACACTGTGTAATTGATCTTTTGTTTGTTTGGTTTTTTTTACTATGTTTTTGTATTTGAATGTTATAATTAGTTCACCTTTGAGCCTCACACAGTGCATGAGCTGAGGTTTGACTGAAATACACATGTGGGCCTTGGTCAAATAGATTCTGTCTGTACTGTCTTAACACATATTTACCCCTAAACAGCAACTTCCACCTACTCTACTTCCTCTGCCTTCTTCAACTATTGGCCAATCAGAAATGTGTTTGAATGTGCTTTAGATAATCCTCAGCTCCTTCACTGTAATATGTTTTCATGGTGGATTCTTCTCAGCTATCTGTATAAGACCTGTTTTTTTCTACCATTGTAAGGAAAAGACTGAACCAAGATGCAAATGGTCCATTGTTACACACAAAGGAAATATGGATCTGAACGTTTGCCATGCCCTTCACAAGGACTTGCACTGACTATAAATTGATTAAAGAGAGAATCTAGAAACAGGTACTTTCATCATTCAAAATAATTGTATATTATAAAACTATCGTAAAAAAAAATAATGGTCTGATGATTTCTCATGTGATGTAATATGTTTCACAAACAGTCTTTTGTGAAGACAAAATTAAATTCTAATAGTGGATTTAGATCAGTTTGTCTCATAATGTTGCTTATATTATCATGTTGGCCCAAACCTACTGTCTGGGCCAATGTGTTTTTAACTACGATGTTTTTCATCGTAACAATATACTATATATGTCCAGGATGCACAGAATTGAGCAAAAATGATCTCTCAAAATCTAAGTAATTGATTGTTTACATGAAAATCAACAACTTACTCCATGTCCTCTGTTAAACACAGCAAAGCATACAGTGTGTAACAGATTCCATTCTTCTTCATTGCTCTTAAAGCAAAGAGAATATAGCCATGAGAAAAAAAAACCTAAAAGTTTCATATGCTATACAGTATAAATTGAAGAAACCCCCACGGGAGCGGCCGCTCGCATGTCCATTACAGAAGGTATATTTGAATCGAATATCGACCCTCACCTCCTCAATGGTTTTATGTCCTGCTTCACCCCTTAAGTGAATCTTATGCTCTCTGAGATTTACTGAGAAAGCAAAGTGGTCTATTTATAAAACCAGCAAGGGGGAAAGCGAGGCAGAGATTGAGGAAGACAGAGGAGAGCAAAACGCTCTTGACTCCTGGTTCAACATGGAGTGGGACAAGTACAAACATTGTCTGTATCAGTACCATTTAGTAGAGTTTAACACTTCCCCCAGTAGCTGGAAACATTTGTCTCTCCTCTCATTGTCTTTCCTTTCTGCTCTCATCGCTGCTACTTGGGTTTGTTCTCGCTTTCCCTCTCTATTATTTGCCCTTCTCACATTTCATTTCCCACACAAATTTTTCCTTGCGTTCATCTCCCCATCCCTGCCTCTCCAGCGGCTCTAAGCACCAAAGTAATGCACAGTGGGTGATCAGATTCTTCTCCCAGACATGTATTAGCAGGAGTGTAATGCTCCCTCTGGCCATCTCACTTGACTGGGTTCCGGTATGTTAGCTAAGGACAGAAACTAGGCAGCCTTCCAGATAACTGATGGGTATTGATCCACTGATTGCTGTTTGATTAGCTATGTATTAAACATGAGCTTTGCTCAAGTTCTCTTTAAGCCAGCCAGACAGCCAATATTCCAACTATCTCGCACATCTGTGGTTTATCCCATCTTACAATGTGCGTGAGGTTGTTCCCTGCTCTTGTCCTTACTTCCGCTTTTATTTTGTACGCAAAGTTTATTAACTGATTTAAAGTGGCCACAAGAAAATAACTAAATACATATCAATAAGTTTTCCCACCTAGTTTCTCTCCTAAGGCCTGTCATTTTGATGAACACAAGTGCAGTTGTGTTTGTATGTTGCATGAGGCAATACCCAATACATCAAGTGAATAGCTCACATGCTGTGAACATTTGCCCATTGCGGTATGAGCTGATTTATAACCTAATACGCGGCCCAGTTAATGGCCTGTCATCCTGAACTTTCTTTATAGCACACCAGGTTCGATAGGGGAAACCTGTGTACGTTCTATGTGCACGTCTGAACATTTATATGAATGTGTGTGGAGGAGAGGGAGCCCTTTTTCATCACTCCTGTCCCAACAGTGGAAGCCCCCCCATATTTACCTCCTCTATTAATAGCAGCAGGTTTCCTTTCTGTCCACAGGGAATGCCTCCTGCTTGCTGTAAGTAGTTTAACAGCCAGTGGATTGTGTATATTGCACAGTCTATTGTCATTATACGTGTGGAGTAGTGGTATTTGTTGAACACAAAGGAAAAAGTAAAATTAAGAATAATTTTGAAGAATGCAAACTGCAGTGTAAAAAAAAGTATTTTCAGAAAGATTAAAAATATATATCAGATGCAGGGATGATGTATGTCTGTAATAGGTAGTGAATAATAGAAGGGGTGGAGTGGGAGCAGAGTTAGATTTTGAAGAGACGAGAAGGTGGACGTACAAGTAAAGAATGTCACCGGGAGGATCCAGCCTGTCAATGTGTTTAATGAGCTGAATTGATTTACAGGTTTGGCCCACAATCTGTCAGCTGGTGTCCATCATATACCTTTACTTACAGCCAAACACAGCACTGCAAGAAGGGTTCTTCAATTTCGTCTTAGCTAATAACATGCATCCATAGTATAAGAAATAGCTATTTCTAGCTGTGTATAACAAGGTGATATTCACCATTTAAAACTATACTATTTAAAGATATTCACATAAACATTACTTACATTTAATCAAATAGAGTGAGGAATTTCACAACATTTTTTATAGATAATGTATGTGGAATTTTGCAATTAAATTCCTTATTTCATCTCATTTCTGCAGCTGACTTGCAGCTGTTGTCTAGCATATAAGGACACCAATTCGTAAATAGATTCATATGACATATATGGAGAAGGAGGCATTCCCCATAAACATGAAAGAAGCCTACTGCTGTTAATATTTTCAGCCATGCTGTTTCTTTACTGTACTCCATCTGTCTGTATGCTAGCCAGAAACAAAATCAGGCATGTGGAAGCAAAACAAACACAAGGCACAGAGTAAGATGTTGAGAGGCATAACAAGGTAATCTATATTGCCTACCAAGCACCAAAGGAACCTTCAAGGAAAAATCTCCCAAGAATCATGCATAAAATAAAGGAGTAAAGGGCACACCATGTGTCCCGTGCTCTCTTTTTAGCATAAACATTGCTCATAAGAAGAGACAACCAGCACGGTTGAAAGTACAGAAACTTGGTTACACTTCACACATGACAACCAGTGACAACCTCTGTGCAGACTGTAGAAAAATATCCCATCCTCACCACTGAGTATCGGAGTATGAAGGGAAAAAAAATGCAGCAACCCTCCCAGCTAATGGGTAAATTAAAACACAGAGCAAAGATCTTTTTTTTAATGAAAGGTTGAGCAGCCCTGCAAAACTCTATGTGTGTCTGGACTGACAAGCAGCACGACATCTGGCAATCCCGTTGCTTTCATGAATGACCTGCAGGGGTGAAACTGAGCAATGCGCAAGCAGTGAACTTGCATCCCAGTAAGCACAGACATACATCAGGATTTTTTAACACAACACCAGTTTTTTGACATCTGAATTGAGGTAAACCTGAGAGCTAGAGCCTTCATTAATCAGCTGCATGTGGATCTCTAGTGGCAAGCTGGATAGAGGAGAGGGCTTCCTTAACAGTTGCCTGCAACGGCTGGTTTGAGGTTCCCTTTTGTTTTTATGGAACTTTCAGCAAATAACTGAGTCAATGTCAGTTAACCTTACTTTTCATTCATTAATTCCCTTGCTGTTAACTAATCTGCCACCTAGTGTCTATGAAGAGACACGACTGTGTTTACAAATACTTGGAGTCATTTACTCGCCTTACATGTAATACTGTGCAGCATGCTTTGAACCTTTGATTCTGTCTATAATCAACCAAATAATTTTTACTGTCTCTTCATTCACTAAAGTACTGGGTACGAGCCAACCTTTAAAACATGCGCACCAAAGTTTAGTATATATTGTTTACAATAAGTGCAATAAACCTCCCAAACTATGAAGGGCTCATCTTACATGACAGAAAAATCCTCAGTCTTTTACTTTTGGTTTTTTCTTTTTTACTTTTTTTTTTGGTTTCCCAAAAAATAATGGGATTCCATTAGTTTTTGTGGTCAAATCCAAAAGCAAGTAATAAAAACTGAAAGAAATAAGTAAAAAAACAAAAGAAACAAAGGAAATGAATGACATATATTTCTTATTTTGTTTTAATGTTTGTAGAAAAGCAGCAGCATTTTTGTCTTACTTGCTTTATTATAGCAAAAAGAAGCTCTGAGACTGAACATAGCACTCTTGAAAACCTTTGGCCTGGACACATGATTACCAAAAACCTAATTTTCCATATGCCACAATAAACCCATTCACAACAAGACAGAGAGATATTCTACTCTAATGGTAAAATGTGTTGATGAATATTTTTTGGATGAGACCATGTGGAGAGGCAAGGTTCTGTGTGTGTCTGTGTGTGAGTGAGAATATAATAATAGTCACCGCAGGAGCACATAGGCAAATGACATCCACTTCTTCTCCTCTCTGTACCTCCACCCACTCGTTGCTCACAGACTTGATATTGGGGGCCTAAAATATCCCACTCACATAAATAATTCACAAACTCAAAAACCATGTTCATCAATCCCTCCTGGTCTCCACTTCTCTTTTCTGTTTCTCCCTTCTACTTTGGTCCCCTGCTGGTATCGTCTGCCTTTCTGCAGGTGTTCTTTTTAGTCTTCTGTCCTGCAGGTTCAAGCTTTCTTTACTGTGACACTGAAAAACAGCTTTGCAGATGTGGTCACACAGGCCCAATGGACACGCAAACACACACACACACACACACACACACACACACTGATTGGCTCTATGTTTTTGTTTTTTCGTACCTCTTAGTGTATTGATCAAGTTTGCATCGGAAGTGGATTACATAATGGGTGGTGATTGGAGAGCATTAGCAGTTGATGGTTACTTAGTAATTGTATCTCAAACCCAAGGGTTAATGTACTTTCGCTCCATCTGCCTGGTCTCCCGTGTTAAAACCCAGCCAAAGATGTATTAAAATTAAATTTTAATAATAAATCCAAAGTGGCCCAGCCAGAGCTTTGACTTAAACCCAATTGAAAATCTCTGGAGAGACCTGAAATTGGCTGTCCACCAACGGTCCTGATCCAACCTGACATAGCTTGAGAGGATCTGCAGAGATGAATGGTAGAAAATCCCCAAATCCAGGTGTGCAGAGTTTGGTACATCAAACCCAAGAAAACCCAAGGCTGTAATCACTACCAAAGGTGCTTCAACTAAGTACTGAGTAAAGGGTCTGAATACTTATGTCATATAAATATACTTATGTCATATTTCAGTTTTCCCTTTCTAAAAAAATTGCAAAAATTTCTAAAATTCAGTTTTCTCTTTATCGTTATGGGGTATTGAGTGTAGATTAATGGGGGGAAAATTTATTTAAATGATTTTAACATAAGGCTACATCATAACAAAATGTGAAAAAAGTGAAGGGGTCTGAATACTTTCTGAATGCACTAGATCACATAAAGCACCAAAGAAATTAAAAAAAAACAAAACTGCAAGCTTAATTTAACAGACTTACACAAAATCTTCCAGATATTCCTTCCTCTCTTCCCCTCACCCTCTCTCCAACTTTGTCTTTGTAGTTGCCTAGCCTTTCTCTCTTTGGCCTATTTTTGTGACTCTAAAGAGAAAGCAGAGCAGACACAGAGTGTTGGCAGTAACAGCTCTAGGAGGAACAGGAAAAACAGAGAAGTGTGAGTGACTGAGAGACAAGCAGGAGATCAGGCCTGCTGAGACACGTACTCTAGGATTCCTGAAAGAAGACAGCGCTACTCATGAATATGGATTGAGATGCTGGAAACGCACATAAACAGAAATATCCATAATTGTGTGACTTTGTAAACTGGAAAACTAGCAGTGAGATACATACCGGGAACTATTTCTGATGTACTGTAATCAGAGGCTAATGACGTGAAAAGTTGAGAAAAAAGAAGAATGGAGTGAAACTTGGTAAATTCGATAGTATAGCCCAAATTTGTATGTATGGTATTACAATTTAACTGTACTTGAGCCTAAAAGAAAAGAGCTTATTTAGTAGTGTCAACAATTGAAAAAGGAATTTAGAACTTGATCTCGTCATTTCAGATTTGAACCATCTTGATAAATATTTTAGATACATGATCTGTGGTATTGCAGCTTCAGTCTGCTGATATGTTCATCTGTTTGACTGGAAACACGTGGAGCCAAATTATTCAAGCAACCAGCGCAGAAACATGTTTTATTTTCAAAAGCATCAGTGGAAATTTCTTTAATCAAAATTAAAGGGGGTTTCTTGGGATTAGTGCACTTTCTTTCTAACCTCACAGACTTTCCAAAAGTGACTTATTACTAAACACAAATGCAATCAGTCAGACAAATAACACCCAATCTGAACAAAAAAAATAATATTTGAGAGCTAAGGCCTGGAGAGTGAAGCTTGAATGTGTCAAATGTAGTGCCACCAGTAGCCTGTAGGGGGCAGCCTATCCATACTGTGCAGTACTCCCCATGTGACTGTGGTGATCCAGGCTCGGGAGCCAGACAGTGGCATTTCCTCCCTGAACTCAGGTCAAGGGGTCAGCATTTGGAAACATCCGTGCCAGACACATCTGTTTAAATAGTGGTTATCGGAGATTAATAGGACAGTAAGCAATGCAGTGAATTTGACCACAGTGAGTTTACCATTTGACCTGCATGGCTCATATAAAATACAATATATTGTAGGTACTTAATTATGAATATACAAAGTGCTGTGGGTGGAATTATCAAGAGTGGAAAGTCTATAAGGGATTTAGGACTAAAAGTATTAAAGGATAGATTCATTGTTTTCAAGTCCATGCGCCTTTGCACACTGAAAGAGTTTTTGTCACAGTAACTATTCCTCCTGTTCATACTGGCCCTGAAAAGATCTCTTCTTAAAGCGATGTCAGTGTATGTGCTGGGGCACTAAACCCACAAGCCTTGTTCTGCAGCCTACAGTTCAGCAGTCAAGCAAATCTAGTGGGTACCTTCCATACAGTCTTTTAAAGGAGAACTCTATCAGTCCTACACATCAAAGTCTGTTTACAGGTCTCAGAGAGTACTGTTGCATATGTATATTAAATGTTCTATTAATCCTTTGGTGGCTCCAGAGGCAGCTGAGCAAAGTCTGATGAATTTGCTCATATGACGTCACTTGAGGCAGTGGTTGGTCGGGGCTGAGGACTACAAGTTTAAATATGGAACAAAAAAATCTCATGGGGTGTGGAGTTAGAAAGAAGTGAGTTTATCAGGCCTCGTTAGCACTCGCCTCATCTCTGCTTGAAGCTAGCAGCTCTACTCGCATACGACACCAGAATCTCTAACCTATCTGTCAGTTTTGGAGTTGCATTGCGGGTAATGCCGGCGCCAGGTTTTCGACAGGGAATAAGAATGTATGGAATAGAAAAGCTGACTTCGCTGTTTCTGCAGCTTCATTTTGAAACCTTTTTTAACTGGAGTGCAACGCTAAATCGTTGGCGTACTCTTTAAAGTACAAATTTATGGCTTTGTGTTAGTAGGCTATCCCTCTGACCGGCTCAGGAAGAAAACACTGCCCGTTGAAGAACAGACGGGGAACTTCATACTACAGAGACAATAACTTTGGAAGATACTCACTTGCATCGTCTTGTCATTGCAAGTCAGACTGTTGAAGTCTTAAATTAGATTAAGCTGAATTTGCAAATGCATTTTACCACAGGACAAGGACTGTGGATTTTTGCCCCCATCTCTGGCAATTGAGTATTGTTTTAAGATAGACTTGAAAAAATGTCAACCTGTCCTTTAAGGATCGTGGTTAGAAATGAGAAAGTTGTCATGACTGATGGTGGTCAAGAGAGCATGAGGAAGCCTGGCAGAGGTTAGGAAACAACCCTTTTTTTTTTAAATCTACTTAGCATCTCCCTCTCTCCCTTCCTCTGTCTCTCTCTCTCCCTCATCCCCTCGAGATGAAGAGCCGCAGCTTTGGTTGGAGGACGGAGAAAAACAGGGATTTCGAAAGCGGGGAATTGGCCAAATTGAACGTAATCATGTTGTTGTTGTATCACTCTCACATCTGGGCCCCAGGGTGAGTGGCCGGGGCACCTCCGCAGTGCCTGCCGTCGGTGCGGTCAGCCCGGGGGCACCAGGAAGCGCGTCGTGGTCCGTCGATCCAGTGCGCACTAACCGCGCCTCCGGCACGGCCAAACTTTCACCGCCATCAACCCGAACGTTTTTTAGGATCGTGACGGCAGTGAAGGTAGGGCCACTCTCCTCTCCTCGAACAGGCTGCCATACGAGGTGCGACAGGTTCGCCACGACACGGTTTTTGTTTTGTTTTGATTTGATTTTCGATTTCAACCAGCTGTTGCACAGTCGCGCTAGTCCTGTTGTGTCGCTGGAACAACGGAGAAATCACAGCCTACTTCTTTTATTTACCTGCAGCTTGTTTGTAAATGGCAGAAAGGAACTCTAAACCTTTATGGAAACAGAATAGATTGCCTAAGTCACAGCTTGTCCTTAGTACTGTACTTAGTAGCTTGTACCTAATTCACATGACTGCAGGACTCTTTCTACAACATCTTGGCCAATGTGTAGTTGTTCCTGTGCTTGTCAATAATACTGTTATATACAGTACATACCCCATAATGTATTTAATTTACTGTTTTCATCATCTGGTGTTTTATTTATCCGTCACCCTGCAAATCCTCTGAGCTTTAGCCTGAATTGAGATTCCTTGAATACTCAACTGTTTCATTCATTCCCTCATTTTCCCCAGAACCCATCAAAACTCCGCTGACTCCCCATCCTCCACCCACCTGTCACGACACGCACAAGGTGGAGCAAAAAAATCATTTTAGGAATAAGAGATCTTCCTGAGGCCAAAGGTTTTTCCTTGGTGGGGGAGACCAAAAAATGGTTTTATTTTTGATAATGATGGTAGTTTCTTCCTTTGTGAGGATCACCAACCAGAAGCCGTAATTTAGCCTGTGGTTTTATTTAACACCACATCAGTGGTCACATTTTCATAAACAAAAAAAAAATACGTAGATTAGTAGACTGCTTACTGAGTGTGCCCATGCTGTCCAAGTTAGTAAATTGTTACTGAGAAAGTGAAAAAAAGTCACATACTGGCAAAATGTGTCATGTGGTTATTTTTATAGGCAAATGTGGAGATTCACTCAATATTTATGATGTATTTTGGTATCTGTCTGTCTGTGTGTGTGTGTGTGTGTGTGTGTGTGTGTGTGTGTGTGTGTGTGTGTGTGTGTGTGTGTGTGTGTGTGTGTGTGTGTATCTGTGTTGTGTATGCGCGTGCGTTACTTGTTTGTATGCCACCTGAGATTAGTGATATGTAATAGAGAGTCAGACCAGATGGTCATATTTTCCCCGTCTGGAACTGGCAAAAAAAAGGCTCCTAAAAAAATATCGTTATATTTCTGTAAATGAGTCAGGCTTAATCCTGATTGTGGAAGAGGAATGCCAGGGTGGGATTGGCATTGGGGGAGGGTGGGGGTGTAGACAGCCGGAAGGATGAGAGTGTGTTTGTTTCATTGCTTTTGATGTGAAATGAATTGAATGAAATGCTAATATTTAACCTTCTGGTTTTGCTTTGTAAGCACATAACCTCTTACTAGGCCATGCAACGGTAAAAAATGTGTCACTGAAGATGTTGAGTAACATGAAGGGATATTTATATGAATGTTTGAAAGGGAATTTGTGAGCTAGGTAGGTGCAGACACAGCACGGCATTGCTGGTTGAACAGGCATCACATAGTTCCATTATTTTTTGCGGTCTGGGAAATTCAACAACAAATGACAGCAGCTTTCAGTGCAACAAGTGATTTCATCTCAGAGACAAAACTCTCACAATGGGGTAGAGATAATAACACTTGTACCCTGTTCAGTTACACTCAAGAATTATGAGAATCAATATCTTGTTAGGCAAATCACTCACAATGACAAAATGACGTCTCAAAGGCCCTGAAAGGTTATTTGCTCAATCTGGTTCTTAGTATGAGTGATGGAATCCTACATGAACACCACGTTTTTCTGAAAAGTAACACTTTTTTGTTATTCCACATTAGAGATTTTTGTTTTCCTTTTTTTTGTCTTTGTTTTGTCTACGTTTGAAGATGTTGATGTCAAATAGTTACACCAGTCAGGATTTAGTAAAATTTAAATCTGATTAGAGTGGGTCAGGTTTTTGGTCACAGTCCATCAAATCTTATGAAACTACACCCAAACAGTCTTTGTGATGTAGATTATCTTAGTTTTTAAATGTTAATCTCTATAAATAAAACCTAAAAATGTAATTGTTTGCTTTTGGTCATTGCTTATATGAAAATGAAAAAAAAAAAAAAGAGAGAGATTGAAGGTAAGATTTCAGTGTATGACCTGATGTGCTATAAATATGACCCTGCCTTTATCATGGAAAAAAGAGTTGTACCATGTACTGTTTATGTATAACTATGCTTTGATAATGGTTGGCCCCTGGCTGGGTTTCTGCACGTGTGGTGGGTGTGTAACAGTCTTGTCAAGACAGACCAACACTGGCTCATCAATCTTTTTGTCAAACCTCTGCGCCAGTCAAAGCAACAAGAATCTACTTGGCTGACTTGTCTTTTTTTTTTTTTTTTAAAGAGAAGCTGTTTAACTGAGTTGTACCTCAGACATACTATGAACATTTGTATTTTTCTTAAACCACAATATAGGCAGCAGGCTGTCGGTCTGATTCCATCAAACAGCGATTTTATTTATTCCTCTGACTGAGTACACAACAGAAGTCTGTACCTGTTGGTAATCCTGTGTATATCCCTCTAGCTTTGCCTTTGTCTCCATCTGTGTGCTGTGTCTATGTGGTAGGTGCTGTTTTTAGATGCTCTACAGGAAGTTTTTAATTTATTAGTAGGTGATTTTGGCTGTACTTTGCTCGTGCTTTTGTCGTCGTTGTTGTTGCTGTTGTTTTTGTTGTTGTTGTTGTTGTGTGTGTGTGTGTGTGTGTGTGTCTTGTCAAAAGGCCAAAGGAGGATTTTGGTCCCAGCTGCTGTCCACTGGGACTTGGCCTGGAGCCTGCAGACACACCCATGTCAGCATCAGCAGCTTACATCTTATGAATGCCTTGCGGAGACTGCACATAGACAACAAATCTGTTCAAGACAGACCAATGGAGCAAGGATGGGTGATGTGAGCAAAAATAGTATTCACATGTATTCACATCATATTTAATGACAAAATTTCATTGAAAATTTGAAAACAATGAATTAATTGAAAACAATTAATCATTTGTTGACCAAAAATTCCATTAATCAACTAATCATTGCATCTCTAAGTGGTTTTAGTTGCACAACCTTAACCAAGCTTTAAATATAGCTTATTTTCCACACAAAGTCTGAAGACATAGCAGTTGTAAGAAGTTAACATTTTGCTTGTATGTCAGTACATTCTGTTAGATTAAAGAAATATTTGACTCAGGAAGCATTATGTTTCTCTATGTGTGTGTCTCTGCGTGTGTGTGTGTGTGTGTGTGTGTGTGGGTGTGTGTTGCTTTTTGTGTTTGTGTGCCTATCAGCGATGGCTCGCTGGTATCTGTGTTGATCTGACGGAAGAGATCCCTCGGCTTATGGCACTGAGCTGCCCAGCCTGCATTAATCTGCTTAATAGGGTCAAAACTCGGTCCAAAAATACCAGCTCTACCAACCAATGCCCTCACACAGCCAGAGACCCCCCACTAAGTCACAGGGGCACAACAAAGGGTCCAGCACACACAGTCAACCATACTGTATTTACTGTGCCTTGAAGTGAGAGTATTTCCTGTGGTAATTCTTCATACAGAATTAAAAGTTAACTGTAATGCCCAAAGTGCACTTAACAGATACACCAACTGTACTCAGCTGCAAACATCTGGCACGCTGCAGATTTATTCTTGTGACAATGAATATTATTCAGTAAAGTATGTTGGAAGTTGGACTTCAGTTTGTGATGGGGAAAGTGAACTGTCATTCAAGGGAGATAATTTTAGGTTAGTTCATTGTTTATTAAGCAGGAGGCATGTACAATTAAAACATCTGCAGCAGTGGCAGCTTTAAGTCAATTTACATAACCATATCCTATATAGTTTCTGCAGTGTATAGTTTAGCATAGTATTAGTATAGTGTGGTACCACATAGCACAGCACAGTGTAGAACATCAGTAAATGATCATGTACTGTATATTAGAGAATGGAAAGGATAAATAAAATTGATTAAAATTATGAAAACAGTAGCAAATCAAAGCACTAAAGAACTTGAGAAATAAGAGTCAAATTTCAATGTTTCCAGGTGACTTATTAGGATCAGCTATGACAAAACAGACCTGAGGACCACTTGGACTAAAATGTGGAATATGCAGTAAGGTTCCGCTGCAAGGAAAAGATCACTTGAAACTTTAATGAAGCCTCATGCCTGAGTGGAATTACTTAGCACACACACACACACACACACACACACACACACACACACACACACACACACACACACACACACACACACACACACACACACACACTTATAGAGACAAAAACATACAAAAAAACCCACGTGACAACCTTCCAGCTAAAGTCAGAGCTGAAGGTCTGGGAGACACAATGGCTCTAACACACTGTATTTGTGTCAAGCTTGATCTCTATAGCTTTAAAAACCTTTTATGCCTTCAAAGATCTAAATTCAGCAGTCTTGTTTCTCATCAATCAACAGACCAATTTTTACATAATGTGTTGTCTCTTAATGGAGAGCAGGCATAAATGTGACATTAATTCAGCTCAGTTAGACAGAGTATGTTGCTGTGTGTATATTTTTCCTGTGCATGGTTGTGAGTTTATTTCCACCAACGTGTGTCTTCACACCATGCTACTTTACTGGAAAGTAATGTAAACTACCAGGGCATGCTTTTACTGTGCTGCGCTACTTTATACTGTTATGCTCAAACACTGCATGTGCCTGAAGCATGTTGAGGCAGTGACAGTGGTGTTGCGTTGGTTTATACAGCAAGATCCGTGTTGGATTAATAAAATCAGAAAATGTTAATTGTTACTAAATGTAATGCAGTGTTTTGATGTCTAAGTTAAAAAATTGAAATATACGTGCATTTCTTGCTGAGCAGCCACCAAAGCACTGGCTTGTAGTTAAGCTAGATCTGCTTGAACATCTGTTCATGTTTACACACATGTGGTAAAGTCACAGGGGTTATCTTACTAAAATGTACAGTTGCTCAGCACAGCATGTAATACCATATTTCTGTGGCAGATTCCCATGTTGTCTCACACATGCAGTTTTATTTTTTCCCCACTGTATGTGTGCAGTGCGTTCCTGTGTTTGTATGCATTTCAGCATCACATGTAGAAAGACTTGTCATCCGTTTCTCCCACCATGACTCCTCATGTATTAATAGCGTGGCAAGAATAGTCAGAGTGCAATGGGTTGGAGTGGGCCCCATATGACACCTCTGTTTTACGCTGTCCTACCACTAGTCAAGGTCACACTGCCTTCTCAGAAGCATTTTGTTCTCATTGCTGCACTGCACAGCTGCTAGTGTCTGGCAAAGGATTTGTATATATATATATATATATATATATATATGTGTGTGTGTGTGTGTGTGTGTGTGTGTGTGTGTGTGTAAAATCATATACACATATATTAAATATCTCTTTATTATTTATTAATTTGTTTGTCATTTCTTTTAGTTGTAATCCCTGTCAATCCACAAATCCATTCCTTGCCCACTAATGGGTTAAAATGTTCTAACCCCTTTTTTTTTTTAATGTTGTCATCAATTAAAAGGAAAATAAAGGAAAATAACTACTACATCTGCAATCCAGATTAAAAAAACAGAAAAAAAAAACATTCATGAACAAATGTACACTGTGCATGAGTCAAGGAATCTAGAAAAATCTTATCATGTGTTTACTATCAGTATCTGGTTTAGTTTAGTTTAGTTTAGTTTAGTTTAGTTTTTCTTTTGTTTGCTTGAGCATTTTCAAATGTGCAACACATTTGCTGTCATCCATTAACACACGTGGATATACAGTACACGGTCAAAGGTCTGTAGTAAAAACTTTTTAAGTAGAGAATACTAAAGTGCTATTTCCAGAGCGCCCTGATAACTAATCATTTTAGCACAATTTGAAAAGTGCTCATGACAGGTTTTCACAATGACACTACTGAGGCTGAGAAGTGCAAAAAATCCCCAAAAATCCCTACTTTCCTGCATAGGTACTTTTAATTCAAAAGCAACAAGACAAATTGAGGGGCATAAAACAGGATTTAATCCATCTCACATTACACAAATATTAATGAAAATAGAACGAGACATGTTGGTAAACAGTGTTGACAAGACTCTCCACAATAGTTGTTCACACATAGTCATGGAATTATGAGAGTGGAGTGGTAGCTTCCTTACATGCCTGTGTGTACAAATATGTTTTACAGTGTGAGGACAGGGAGGTATGGCCAGGTATGCCTGAGTGTCACTCCGTGGAATCTGACATTATATCATTTATAATCTGTGAGGTTGCCAAAAGATACCTGGGAGCCCCTTAAGAGATTAAATTTCAACTTTTTTTTTCTCTATTCTAATGACAGGAGACAGTAATTTGTAACACAGTAAGATGTTAGACTGGACAACATTACAAATGCATGTTCTCAAGGTGTGCAGCTTAGACAGAGCTTACAGTTAAGGAAAGAGTTAAAAGAAGTGATAATATAGGAGCTCTGCTGAGTTGAAAGTGAAAGGTGGAAAGCTGTGTGGGGTGAGGAAGGGAGCTTTGGTTCCCCTGCTCATGTCCCTCTCTCATCAGTCTTTCTTTCTCTGCCGTGTTGAACATGTTAATGGAGTTGTTAAACATCAATTATATATTGTGATAGTGTAAATAAATCAGATATGGAGATAGTCTCTCTCTCTCTCTGTCTCTCTCTGTCTGTCTGTGTGTGTGTGTGTGTGTGTGTGTGTGTGTGTGTGTGTGTGTGTGTGTGTGTGTGTGTGTGTGTGTGTAGGGTGAGTGAGTCAAGCATGGAGAGATCTGAGGATCTAAACACACCATTACGGTCTAGAAGGCCTTGAGCACATCACCCAGATCACTTTGAGACAGCTCATGGCAAACATGGAGCGCACAAACACATACACACGCATACACGCACATACACTTGTATACAAAATGAACAAATTGTCCAACATTTTTCCAGCATGCATGCCTGTTTGCATGTGTTTGTGTGTGTGCATTTCTGCGCAGGTGGCCTTTGCCACAGCTCTAGTTTCTACTCCAGCGTAAGGTTACCTAATGTGGTCTGTGATAGATCAGTCATTCAGATTCCAATTGGGGAGGTAGCAGAAAGCTACAGCACTGGCAGAACTTGTGGAAGACCCTTTTCTCCCTCTCCTGTTTTTACTTTTTAAAACAATTTGTAGACACATGATCTTTAGAAGTCTTGCTAAGTAAGATAAGGTGAGTATTGCTGTTTGTGGCTTTGTCTTTGAGCCTTTCCGGACTGTTTGTACTGTTGTTCCCATTACCTGATTTCTTCCTTTAACAGAAAGAGTCCAGAGAGCAGATTTTGCATTGCAGCTTTTGAAATTTAATTCCTACACCACAGACTTAAGACTTCACATCTTAAATTAGATCTCAGAGAGAAAGCAGAATCTTAACCCTCAACATATCACTATCAACAGATCTCGGGCACTACTGTAATTAAAGGTTAATAGCTGAATCAGTGCAACCATCTTGATCTGTTTTGGAAATATTTTGTCTTTTTGGAGAGTCAGAGCAGTCCTATGGATTTCAATTACTTTTAGAGACAGACTTTTAAGAGTTGGCAGTTCTTTCTGTTGCATTGGGCAAAATTAATAATGATGGCTTATTGAATTATTGAAAAAAAAAATTAAGAATTGGTCAAGCAGAGCAATATCATTGGCTAATTTCCAGGTATTGATCAAAGAGCAAGTGTTTTGTTGGTGGACGCTGGTTTGCAACTTCTATTTTAAGAGCATGAGAAAGTTCTGGTTGCTCAAAGGGTCAGATTACGTCATGTGGTTAAAGATGAGAGGAGCAAAGGGTTTGATTTGATTGATCATTTTACATTTTGTGTGGCTATAAATTGTAATCCTACATTAAAGCTGGTCTTGTTTCTATCTTATTGATTTTTGTTTCCAACTTTTTCACATTAGACATGTTTACCAGTTTTAAATTAACCTTCCTCCTGTATGCACAATCGATCACAGCTTTTGTTTCTCTGGCCCCCAATCATCATCTGTTTCTTCTGCTCGCGATAAACCATGCCTGTTTCCTTTTCAGAGCTGCTCTCTCATCATCCTGTCTATCCATCCACCCACCTATCAACTCCCATTCTCTCTCACTGTCACTTTCAGTCTTTTGCATTCTGTCCTCATCCATCCCAGTCCTTCCACCCACATCCGTCTTCCCAACAATTTTCATGGCATCCTCCTTATTCACTCAACCGGCCCATCTCTTTTCGTTTCGCTCTCTCTGTCTCTCTCTCTCTCCCTGTCCCTCCACCCCTCTCTCTCTCTCTCCCAGCGGGATTGGTATCACTGCCGTTGGTTTTAGGTGGTGACTCATCTCTAGAGTCTTTAATTAAACATCTGCAGGCGTCAGCACTCGGTCACACAGATACACACATGTACATTGTGAGCACACTGCACACGCACAAATGCACACTCAGACAAATGCACACGCACACACTAATGCATGCACGCCTCACAGATAAGATTACGATTTAATGTGATCTTTATGTCGATGAAAGGTTTGGGTAAATTTAAACGCAAAAGCAAACAGCAAAACAGGAACAGAGTGATTTTCAGTCTCGAGGCAAGAGTAAATTAAGGGGCACAGTTTAAAGTGAGCCCTGGTGTCTGGAGGAAGTTAGGCCCATGCTATCAAGGCACAGCCAGTTAAGTTTGCACTAATGTATGCACAGGCACAGTTGCCCTGTACCATCCTCTCCTCCTACAGCCTGTATTGAGGTCACTACAGGGTTTATGTTTGTAAGTATGTTTATGGGTGAGACAGAGAAATAATGTGTGCACATGTATGTCGGTGAATGTATGAACTAGTTAGTGAGAGATATTGTCTTCATAGAACAGATTAGGAGTTGAAAGAGGTTATGTTTCATAATTTGGGCGATCACCCTAAGTTTATGCCAACAACTGGAAACAATGATCTGAGCAGTTAGAGATATTTTAACATAACACAACAAATAAGCCTTCCATTAGCTTCACTTACATCCAAATGCTTAGTTACTGTTCTGTTTAATGTTTGCTTTTTTCCATTTTCACAGTTACATGACTCATCACAGTGCCTTCACAATAACAGACTGTGGAAAGAAGTATCAAGGACTACTACTACGTCTATCTATCTAAGAGAGTCGAATTTTCTCCTGCCACTGTTCTTGTATAATCTCTTTTTTGTTTCTTCCCTTCTCCTAGCTGCCTCACTATCTTCCTGCTCCTTCTACCCTTATTTCTACATCTCCCTCTCTCACTCAATTTTCTGTTGCTGCTGGTTTCCAGAGAGAATGGTATCTAAGAAACAAGGAGTCATGATAGAACATGTGCTTTCAGACGTCATATTCTAGTCACCTGATGACAATTAACACAAAACAAACCCTTAACCATTGACAGAAGCACACTGACTCTCTTTCCCTCTGTGTCTCACTCTACAGGTGTTGGAAGGGAAAAAAGAATAGAGGGGGATGTCACTTTGTCCTTTTACTGTAAGTGCTGCTGGAGACTGGATTTTGTGGTGCTGCTGAATCCGGTGACTCAGCCTCCCATCTGTCCATCTGTGTGTTTGTGATTGTCTTATCCTGGGGTCCCAAGGCTTTGCACTGGCTGAACCGCAGCCATGGAGGTGGCCTTGGTAGACTTTGAGAACCTAAATGACCTTGACTGCACCCTTGAAGATGAGGTGGACACCTATGCTGATGAGACCACAGCTCTCACGGTGGACCTGCCACCAGAGCACAACAGCCCAGGCAGCAACTACCTTCTGCGAGCCCCTCAACTTTCCTCTACGCCCTCACACCACAGTCCAGTGCCAACCTGCATTTGGGAATCCACCTCATTTTCACCCATTCCACAGACACAGACACTGGGAGTACCTAGTTCCCCAACAATGCCAACTCCAAGCAGGCAGGGGCGCAGTAGCTGCGCCAGCATGATTTCCAACTGGAAATTGTTACTAAGCAGTGAGGGCACTAAGGAGAGTGAGACAATCTTCAGCCGGCTCACTAAGGAGTGCTGCGAGGATCTGTATGTAGATAAACGAGGGCTAGATGATGGAGACCAGAAAGTCATCATCAACATTGCAGGTCTGCGTTTTGAGACACAGCTCAAAACATTGGACCAGTTTCCTGAGACACTGCTAGGAGACCCTTTGAAGAGGATGGATTACTTTGATCCAATGAGGAATGAGTACTTCTTTGATCGGAACCGACCCAGCTTTGACGGAATCTTGTATTACTACCAGTCCGGGGGTAAGATTAGACGACCAGCTAATGTTCCCCTTGATGTCTTTGCAGATGAAATTCTGTTCTATGAGCTTGGAATTGAGGCCATGGAGCAGTTCAGAGAAGATGAAGGATTTATAAAGGATGTTGAGATCCCTCTACCTAATAATGATATGTATAGGCAATTCTGGCTGCTGTTTGAGTACCCAGAGAGCTCCAATGCAGCCCGGGGTGTAGCACTGGTGTCTGTTTTTGTAATTGTCATATCCATCATAATTTTCTGCATGGAAACTCTTCCAGAATTCAGAGATGAGTCTGACCCTGTCGTGCCCACAACTGTACAACCTTTCAACCAATCCAAGGGTTACACTTCTGTGGCTCCACCTGGTGTAAAGCCCACAACCTTCTCTGATCCGTTCTTCATCATTGAGACTGCCTGCATAGCTTGGTTCTTCTTTGAGCTGTGCGTGCGATTTTTGGTCTGTCCTAGCAAAAGGGAATTTTTCCACAACCTCATGAATATCATAGACATTATATCCATCATCCCCTATTTTGTTACTGTGATCACAGAATTGGTTACAACACCAGAAGAGAGCTCAGGACAGAACATGTCTTTGGCCATTCTGCGTATCATCCGCCTTGTCAGGGTGTTTCGTATATTCAAACTTTCACGTCACTCCAAGGGGTTGCAGATCCTGGGACAGACTCTGAAGGCCAGTATGCGTGAGCTTGGCTTGCTCATCTTCTTCCTTTTCATTGGCGTCATCCTCTTCTCCAGTGCTATATACTTTGCGGAGGTAGATGAGCCTAACACACAGTTTGTCAGCATACCTGATGGCTTCTGGTGGGCTGTGGTTACCATGACCACCGTAGGATACGGGGACATGTGTCCCATTACCATGGGGGGTAAGATGGTGGGCACCTTGTGTGCCATTGCGGGTGTTCTGACCATTGCTTTGCCTGTTCCGGTTATTGTTTCCAACTTCAACTACTTCTACCATAGAGAGACAGAAGCAGAGGACAAGTTGCCCTTAACAGATGCTGTTGAACAAGCCATGAAGGCTGAGACAGGTACCAAACAGGGTAGCAACACCTCACTCAATATAGCCAATGGCATCTGGCAGAGTGACAAAGGAAAATAACTCTAGAAGGACACAATTAAGGAGAAAGAGAGACTTTGCCACAAAGCAGGAGAGAAATATTAAAGAAGAGAACATAGAGGAAATTAACTGATTTACCTCAAAGAATGGTTAAATTAGATATATTGGTTTCACTTGCTGAAAAATATGTTTTATAAGGATATAAAGGACATACCGTACTTACCTCTTTTGTGTCTATGATGAAAATGACACACTGAAAATAACACACAAACAAAAGAATTCACTATAGTCATGTTCAGGATTGTATGTCAACATATTTCTAGTTTACTTTGTGTTAGGACTCTTCTTTTAGTTTCATAGAGGCAGAAAAACTCTTTCATTGTCATAATTCAGCAATATGTATGTATAAAGATGTTTTTATAATTTTGGTCTCATTTTCATTGTTTTGGCCATTAATCCTAATGCTTATAACATTTTGCAAACAAGCTTGACTGTTTTAGACAGGTTTAAACTAGACAGATTTAATTAAAGGTAAAGCGAAAAGTTAAATGCCACAAGCCAAAATGTATATATGATCATAACGGTGCATTGCAGAGCCCCTTCTTGGTTCAGCTTATAGGAATGACCTTTCTGCTGCTGGAATAACTGACAAATCGTCAGATTTTTATAATGAGTTATAGGTTATGGAAAGGGGAGCAACCAATTGTATGTGTACGGCACATAATTCCTACAGGTTAAGCAAGGCAAACCTGGAACTGAGATTTATATTGGACTATTTGGGTAATGCCTTTTACTTCTCATCTTCAAAAATATTGCTTGTGGCGTACGGTATGTTGTGCGCGCAGTAGCTGCGGCTGTTGTCTGCAAATGAATTGTGTAAAGACGTAACTGAAAGGAATGATGGCCAATCCTACACAAATGTGACCAAGGTTGTTTTAAAAACATTAGAAAAAACACAAAAAATCCCAATTCCATTTTCTTATAAGTGTCCTGATTGTGTAACTTGTGTATAGTTTCTAGATTATAGCCCTGCTATATATATATATATATATATATATTTTTTTTTTTTTTTTTTAATAACACAATTATATATATGTATAATTATATTTATTCATTCCCTGTGACAAATAGCATGGTAAGAATCCTCCACTATTAATAGTGGTCTAACTGACTCCACACTATGTATCAAAATGGAGTGCCTTAAATTATGTAATTGGGATACTGTTGAATTCGCCATACATAATCTTACTGTAATACCTATGTTCATCATGCCTATATGCTCTGTATTTTTGATTTCAGCTTGGTTGAAAATGTAGTTGTAACCTTTCTCCATTCTAGCATTTGTTTGTAAGAGTTATTTTCCAAAATGCTATTTAACAGAGAAATTCATTCTGACCTGAAATATAATCTAAGATAGCCAAAGTATAGTATAGATCTCATCTGTTTGTGAGTTAGATACTATCCCTCAAAAATTTGGATCTCATGGGATAAATATCATCATCATCCATTAGTGGATATAAGAAAGGAAGCCTTTCAGTTACACCATGATCAGAAAATTATGGAAAAATACAGAAAGTGATAAAGAGAAGGAGGAAACCAAAGATAATTGCCTGATACAGGGAATAAAGGGAACTGTTACAGGGCCAGGGGACATTAGGCCAAAATGTCCCGTGATCCGTCTTATTTTGCTGGAATAATTGTAAATGATACTGTATCAGTGTAACGTGATAGTGGTATGATTTATGAGTATTTCTTGAGGTGTTTGAGGTGTTTTCTGATTATATAAGAAATCTTGGACAGTAAGTGACGTGTTAATCCAGATCCAGGAACATGATATTATCTCAAAATATCTTTAGACTTGTATAATGTCTGAATTTCTGGTTGAGCGTATGATCAAATTATATGAATTTGTATGTGTTTTCTGTGTGTTTAACAATCATCCTAAGGGCAATAATGATGATTATAGTGATTATATAGTATGTCAGTTTTTATAATATAGTCAGTCCCTTGTCTGTAAAGTCACAGTTGTACAATGATTCAGAGGCAAACTGGCCTGAAGTGATTACCTGTTTCATCATGGCTATAGCGGGTAAGAGTTTATTACACAAACAAGACCATTACACTGTATTTGTATTTGTCTGTATGATAACATTTCAGTATATGATTTACTGTTATGTAGATGCAATATATTCTGAGGTTTTAAATAATGTCTTCTCATGTTTTATGTGCTCTGATGTGTTTATAGAAGGGTGTGTATTTTGGGTGCATGTGAGAGACAGACAGAGGAAAAGCAAGAGAAGGAGTTAGCGTTCTTCTATTTTCTCTTTATCTCCATCGCATTTCCCCTTCAGGCAAGAAAATACCTCATGTTATATAAGATTTCGTCATTCTTTCAGTAACCTGTCCCTGCTGTCACTGTAATGTTAGTGCTGCACACGCACACACACACACACACACACACACACACACACACACACACACACACACACACACACACACACACACACACACACACACACACACACACACACACACAAACAAACACATTCAAAGATAGAGGTCACATCAACAAGGCAACTGCAGCAACCTTATCACTGGAAGTCCTCCCGACAACAACAGGATGCCAGTCTCTGGATGACATGGAGTAGTCTGCGAGCTACTTATGCTAGCTAGCGTCACCTGATACCCTGCTCTCTGGACTAACGTCAAGACCTTGTCTTGGGCTGAGAAGGCTCCTGAAAGCTAAACGTATGGATTCAGTAAATACTCGAAGCAATAAATTCAGGAGCAACTCCACATGGTACTGTTAGAAATCATTTTCCCATTTTATTTAACATGTAAAATATATGTCACTGTCACCAACGGGATACTAAAATAAGCATTTGCTTCCTTCAAGTGTGATGCGGTGTCAAAAGCAACAGACTCCTTATGGTGTGAGAAGTGAGTCTAATTTCTTCCTATCAAATAACAATGAAAAAAAATGTGTCGTGCAGATTCATATTAGGTAGCTGGTGGGCAACGTGGAAGATATGTTTGCGACACAATATTCAAAGACCAGTGATCAGCACTAATAGGATGGTGTCTAATAACAGCATGGGTATTTTATTCTGTCTCTGTTATGCAAAAGACACAATAATAGGGTGATGAGGATAACTGCTTGTTACAAATACATATTCATATAGTTAATTTTTACATGTTGATAATTAATATAATCAATCAACTTACTTCCTAAGTTCTCTTTTTAGTTATATTAAGTCTAGATGCTAATTCATGGTGAAGAATGACTCTAAATCATTGACAAATCCACAATATGTCACACAACTAATGAAAAATCCATACTATAGTACATTAACCTAATGTGTTACATGTCTTTAGTGAGTTGTTGTCACAGTGAATTCTTGTGCAGCAGAAGTAAGTGGCTGAATAACATTTGTAGCCCTGAGAGACATAAAAAAAAAATCTAAACTTAGAAGCAGAAAATACTGTAAATGTGACCACATTGTTTAGATATCAGACATTATCTTGTTCATGCAGAAGATGAAAATTAAGCAGTATATTAGACCTACAAGGTGTTTACAATAAAACGATCATAACAACTTTTGATTTTCAGGAAATGTTTAATTAGCAATGCAATTTAAGATGTACTCACAGTCAACGTTAGAGCTGCATTTTGTTCTGCGTCACAACACAACTGTTGTGTTTTTATGCAGATTTGGGAACAATAAGACAAAAACAGTGTTTCCAACATCTCAGAGTCTCCGGATGCTGCTGAGAAGACCAGATGAGTGTTGTCTGACAACTCTTGCTCCCCAAATTGTTTTCCAACTGCTGTAGAAAAACACATTGCATTTCCTCCAACCTGATAACAGGAACCCTAAACCATGAATGGACGCATGACCCAGGAAAAGAGAGAAAGGAGGGATGAATGACGCTTGGGAAGAGAAGAGATCTGAGAGTTACCACATCACCTGGTCTATGGTAATCGACTGTCAGCCACATCGATAGCTTACAAGCAGGTGCGGAAATAGGTGACAAGCGAAATAGATATCTGGCACGCACATAAATCTGTATGTTCACACGCCTGTTCTCACACACAAACACACCCCTAACAAATAGCAAACCGACGTCCTAATGTGGTGCAGCAATTGTAATTTATGTGAACAAAGTACGGTTTGGGAATGGACTTGTATTTCACCCAAAAGGCTACTTCAGCACCCAGCACCTCAGTGTTCTTTCCTCTGCCTGCTTTTCCTGAACTCTCCTCATCTCTCCTCATGTCACTCATGTCTTCATCTATACACAGGTTGTGATCCTTCATCCCCATCAAGCATTATTTTAGCCCATCATTTAAATTGATACAGCTTGGTTGCTCTGCTCTGTGTTGCTCTAGGTTCAAAAACAGAAAACGATTGTCCAAGAATGTACTCAATTCTTATTGTTTAACAAATTTGTTAACACAATTTCACAGATTTAGATAGGATCTTTGTCTATGATCATGGTCCACGCTTATGAGATGGCAATATAACAGTTGTACTTTGAGTAGGAATATTGTCGAAACTTGTGATTTAGATTTAGACATAGATTCAAACTCAAATTTGAAAAGGACATACCCATTCAAAATGTTAAATTCAAATATCCTCCATCATATCAGCTAGAACTAAGACAGCTTCGGTGTTTTCTCTTCTCATGATTTATCCAGAACGTGCATGCATATGTGTGTGTGTGTGTGTGTGTGTGTGTGCGTGCATGTGTGTGTGTGTGCGCGCATGTGTGTGTGTGCGCGCGCCCTGTACAGCCAGTTGATCTGACTGCATCCTTGACAAGGTTGGGTAGGTCACTTAAGTTGTATTCCATTACAGTCACTAGATACCGCATCAAAACTGTAATCGCTAATGTAATCCAGGGGGATTACCAAAACTCAGAAAATAACAATTTCTGTATTTGTTTCATAAATATTCTACATATTATATTACTGTATAATACATGGAATTATATCTAAGAGTTACAAATTCATAAAAAATACTGGGTAAACGAAAAAATGTATAATTAATGTTACCTTTTTTTAAAGACACAAAGATCTCCACTATTTTGATGAATTTACGAATTTCTCACTGTCACCACAAAACTGTTCCCCAAAGTAATCTTTCTATAATCTATATCTATAATGATCTTTAATGTATAATCAGTCTATAATGTTGTCGTATTAGTTTGTTTTTGAGATGTCGCAGGCAACATAAACTGCACTGTGCTTAATTATTTTGGAGTGAAGGTTTGTCTGTTATTTAACTTCCAGGGGACCACACATCAACATACATGCATACACTCTGTCCTCCGTTGTGCTATATATGCACACAGCACTCCCACACATATATATAAAACAGGAATGCATTGGAACTTAAACACATAATGAGATTGAGAGCAGCAGTCATAGTGAGTGTGGGTCATACACTCACACACTGGTGCAGGTGCAACAACATTCATGGTCCTGTTTGTGGAGGTGGCAGTAAGAGTGTTATCTTTTACTTGCAGCGTTTGAAGTTAATCTGCTGGGACGACATAAGATTAAACTGTTGTTCTTCCAAGGACCCACACACACATATAATACACAAAGTATTCACTTTTCACATTACATAAATGCAGATTTGCGCCAAAATAAGATTGTTCTGCATTTCCTTATAGTGCCTACCTGCAGTATCCAGTTTAGACAAAGCACTTTTTCTTTACTGTACTTTCTGCCCTTTATTAATGAAGTTCAGATGAACTAAACAACATTGTTGACTTTTTCAAAAAGTGTACATTTGTGTGTAAGTTTGTGTGATCAAAGGGCCAAAACTGCAGAGTGGAAGATCCTTGTCCAGTGCTTAAAGATGTATGAGAGTTCTCCATCATTAACGAGATGCTTTGATGGAAAGTTCCACAACAGAGTGAGAGATATGGGGAGCGAATGAGAAGACAGACAGAGGAGGGCACAATACACGTAGGATGGAGAGAGAGAGTTTGTGTGACACAGAGGAAAGAACTGGCACACAGTTTATTTCTGTTCAGGCTGGGGCCTCCTTCCTCGGAGCGTCATGCTCTGTGTGTGTGTGTGTGTGTGTGTGTGTGTGTGTGTGTGTGTGTGTGTGTGTTTGTGTGTGTGTGTTTGTGTGTGTCTGTGTCTGTCTGTGTGTGCATATATATTCAAAAAATGTTCATTTTTCACTAAATTTTCACACTTTTGACATTTGGATTGAATCTGATATTTTCAAATCAATGTGAAAGGCAATAATACCAAGGATACACACTTTGTAACTTGATCACACAAATTGCAATGTGTCTGCGTTACCATGACAACAAGTTGTCTTATCTTACACTATTATTATTGTGATTACTTTCCCAACTTTGGTCAACATGATTGCCTGGCTATTCAAGTGTTACAATTAAGGATGAGAAACATTTGAAATCAAGCAAAAGAGATGCCTCTATTCAATCAGTCAAACATATATCGAGTAGTCAAAACATGCAGTACATATAAAAAAATAATGTTATGTCTTTTTGCTATAATTACTTTAATATCCACCACAAATGTAAAATAATCTTATCTGTACTCTCTGAAAGAAAGGATATTAGAAGTTAATTGAAGTCTGAAGTCTCACACACGGTAGTAGCTGTGGTGAAAGTTTTTGAATAGTATAGCTTGCACATGACAGAAAAGTCAATTCCCTCATCAGCAGAGTAAATCTGTATGGGGAAAGTGAAAGAGCAGTTCCTACCATTCCATCATTACCACCACCGATGTATCCTTGAGCAAGGCCTTAACTCCCAAATGCCCCAGTGGAGCATCCGAGGCCAACAACTAAGGCTGTGGCTGTATTGGGTATGAAAGATTTTAATTGTGTGAATGGAACACAAGATGCCATGAAAGAATAACACAGGAGTGGTGGTGAAACCGTGAGATCAACTCAGGACAAATCTGTATTTGATTATAGCCAGTCATAGGATGAAATAAAATGGTAACCTCCGACTCTTGTCATTTACATTTGACACGCAAGTGTGTAACAGGTTGTAGTTTACAAATCATTGATGTTTTCTCTGACTAGTTGTCATCTCTGCTCCAGAAATATGACAAACATGAAAAAGAATTTGTACTATTTATAAAACCAGTTTTACAGTGTTGCAATTGTTTATCCTTTTCATTGAAAAAACGCTATAGCAAAGAATGGGTTTTTTTTTTAACAAATATGTTTTCTTTCTGGAAAGGATCACAGGGTTGATCATATACAACTTGCAGTAAATTTAAAATGGTTAAATTACCTACTTATTTTAGATATGATTAACCTCTATGATGAGGGAATTTATTGCCGACAGTATGTTGATATAATTGATTATAGTCACCTCGTTAAATAGGCACAAAAATAAAATAAAAACATATGATTTTGATTATTAAAGGTAAAAACTTTTGCATTTAGACATTTAATCCTCAACCTAAGGGCATTACACTGCGGCACAAAAATCACTAGGAAATACCTTCTAACTTAAAGGGATGATAAATTGAAGTGATAAGATGTCAAGACAGGAGAGAGGAAAAGATGTTGAGAGTAAAAGAGTCAGAATTAAGACAAATGAAGCACTGCCAGTCTGTTTTACAAGGGATAGACTTTCCTTAGTGCTGGGAATCATCATCATAAGATTGTTTCTTCATCTAATCAAGGGGGAGGAGGAAGACAAGATTAGAAACAGAAAACAGTCAATCTGTTGCTGCTTATTAGTCAGTTATATCACAAGGTCCCGCTGAGTTAGTTTGAGACTGAGAGATCACACCCATGCACACAAACACACACACACACACACACACACAGACTAATTCATTAAAACATGTAAGTAGTCCTCCCTAGTGAAACCTGACATCTGTTTAGGTCTGTTGATTGAGTGGACAGAATTAACCTAAACGATCCCTTCCAGATCCCACAGATTACACATCTTCAAGACAGAAAAACACAGGGTGACAGTTGGTCACGTGAGGCTTGGGCCTCTTAAGGTGGAGAATTGTCTAGAACTTACACACAGTATCTGTTCACAACAAAAGCGGTTCTGCGAGGTAGTACTCAGGCACAGCGAAGCTTTAAGCTAAATTCCAACTTGATTACAGTGACAATGCTCGCATGCTTTAGCAAGTATAATGTTTACAATGCTAACCATAATAGTTTAGCATGTTGCATAACATTTGCTCAGTAGCTCTAAACATAAAGTAAAGCTGAGGCTGATAGGAATGTCATCAGTTTTCCTAGTATTTCTACATAAAAAACAGATAGAAATTGTGACCTGATGGTGTTACTAAAGGAGAAGTCATTGGTTCACCGAAGACAATCATGGTATTTTAAGAGAAATTTTGTGAACCTTGCAGGCATACTGTAAGTTAAATTCTGGCAATACTGTAAAGTTTGTATATGTGTGAATGTGATCCGAAGAGAAGGCAGAAAGTCTTATCTGTGAGTGTTAATGTGTGAGTTGATAATGTGGGATTCTGAGAGTTGAAAGGCTTTTCTTCAGCTGCCAGATGATGGAAAAACTAGGGTAACTCACTTCGACTGATAGATATGCCACACAAACAAACACATATACCCACACATGCAGTGACACACTCAGACATACAGTAATGCACATATAGAAACACACAAAAACTCAGCTAATACCATAAGTAAGGGTTTATACAGTATAAATCACAGAATGTATCTCTAATACCTTAAACTCTCTTCCAAGTATAAATCACTGGCCCTACATAAACAAACACAAGCTTGCATACATGCACACATATACTACAACAGGCATGTGTGTGTAGGAAAGCACACACTTTTGAGATATGAGACGGCATATATTTACATACGGATGGGTGACAAATTGAAGCAAAAATCAACAAAAGGAGCATTAGTACAATGTTGTTCCACCACCACCCTCGATAACACTTTGAATGCCTCTTGGCAGAAACTCCACTCGTCCTTCATTACCTCCACCAAGGAGGTTATGTTTTCACCATTCTCAGTTTGTTTGTTTGTTTGTCAGCAGGATAACTCAAAAAGTGCTGAACCAATTGATCCAAATTGGTTGAGGGATCTGGTTAAAAGGGCGGATCTATCTATTCTAACATAAAGCAATGGAAAATCATTTTAAATCGATTAAGCTGTCTAACTAGTTTCATTCAGAGGGCTCATCTGTTGCTGCCAGCTGCTCTCTTTCATCTTACAGCAAGCTGTTTAGGTGGCTCTAGTCGGCCTCTCATTTACACTGCAGGATGAACTGAAGGTGCTTGAACCAGGGATCTAGGATACAGGCCACAATGGGGATGGATCATCGGACTCCAATTTGAACCGTGTTTCCAACTGCTGTTGAACCGTGTTCTTGAAGGTACATACAGCTGCCAGGTCAGATATTACAGCAAACAGAGTGCTGATTATGTTGAAAATCACTGGATTAAAAACAACCCCACGTGCAACATTCCACACTTTATTTCGGTACCCTTGGCCAAAGGTTGCAGCACTGGAATTAGCTGTTCCACCAGCTCCCACTGTGATGCTCTCATGGCGAGTGACCTCTGGGCACCTGGTTTGGTGACCGTTTCACCCGCAAGCACAGATTCACTGCAATCCTTTGCTGGAACAGCTGCTGGAGCATGACCACTGTGGAATTCCATCAGACTAGACAGTCCCAAATATTCTGGCTCTTATGCCAAGCTGTTACTGCCATTTCCTCAGGGAACAATTGGCCACTCCTGAGTGGCGGAGAGGCAAACAACTCTCCTTGCTGCATCGTAAACCTTCACCACTTTAGGCGAGACTAAAGCAGTCTTTATTACCAGCTGTAGAGTGTTGCATCCCAGATCTTTGGGAAACATTTCACATAGCTCCATGGCTAAGTTCATGTTACTGGCATTATCATGGACTGTGCCAAACACAAGTATGCCCCATTCCTTGATTATCTCAGACAGACAATCGGCAGTGTTGGCAGCAGTATGTCTCTCTGGCATCATAGATGTACACAGCACCCAGGCCTTCAATTACCATGTGTCAGTGATGTAGTGAGCAGTTACCGTAATGTGCGGCACCATGGTGGAGGATGTCCATAGGTCAGTTGTTGGCAACTTATTCTGGCCTTTTATTTCCTTCACAATATATTCACGCAGGCTGTTGTAGCGGGGTTTAATAGTATTTTGCAGTGTGTTGTAAAATGGGACATTGTATCCAGGTTAAAAAAATGCAGTATTTCTCTGAAGCCTTCTCCATGTACTGCTGCTGAAGGTCTAATATCTTTGCAAGTGAAATCCATCAGCAAATTGGTGATTTGCGGCCATCTTTTCTCTGTTGAGAGCAGGGTGTTTTGGTGGTCGCTAGTTGACTGCTGTCGAGGGGATATGGATCGTTCCTCAGCTCGGGTAAGGCTGCCTTTTCTGATGAGTGTGCATTGAACTTGTACTTTTGTTGTATTTCGGGACGAACTTGCATGTTTTGCAAGTGACAGTAGTACAGGTTTAATCTTTAATTAAGTATTTCCACATACTTGATGTACCACTACTTGTTTGCGGCATGAGCCACCAGGCTACTCATCTGTTGCCCTCTCTGAGGCGTCGATGTTGTTAGTTTCAAAATAACGTGATCAGCGAATAGTCGATGTCAAGATTAAAGCATCATCGCAGTAAAGTTGACAAGTTGACTGGTCGACTACTCTGTGCAACCCCTAACCTGGACAACAACAGGATATGTGTCTGTAGGAGTTTAAGAAGGACGTTTGAGATTTTGTGACGTATGAAGGATAAGAGAAGAAAAATGAGTCTTAAGCCAAGAGAAGATCATTACCAAGTAAGGCAAGGTCGTCTGGAAATTTTGATTGAAAGCATCCTGTGCTTAGTAACAGCTGGTGTGTGTTGTATTAAAGTAGGCCGACTATAAGAATTGAAAAGAACTGAACCGACTCTTCTCAGTCATTGTCTGCGTAATGCAGATGAATGGCTCTTGCTTGCAAGCAATAAAGATCTATAGAAAATATGAATATTCTGTCAACTGGTATTTGAGTACCAACTCTCATCTGCACTAGAACTGATTTTCCCTTTTCACGACAACACTTTGGCATATGGACAGGAGGAGCCGGGAAAAATTAGACCCAGATCCACTTTATTAACATACGTATAGCATAGAGCATTCAAGATGTAATTGCTATTCGAGGTGTACTGACAGACCTTCTCTGTGTGTCAGATGTCGCATACATATTACCAAGTTCATATGGTCTTGCAGCTTCATCACTTTGTGCCGTTTTCGAATTCCTCTCCATTTCTTTTTCTTGTCTGTCACTCATGTTAAACTAGATCCAATCAGGCATAAACAATACCCCTCCCACACTCATCCCCACCTGACTCGTTGGGCATTTGTCTTCTGATAGCACAGGATTTTTTAAACAAGCAAACACACATATACACACTACAAAATCTGACTGAGAGAGCAATTTTTGACTGTTTTTTTGTTTTGCTTTAACCTTATATTCTATCATATTTATCTGGGAGTGTGATTTGAACAAAATAAAAAAGAGCAGGACCCAGTCAGAAGGAGACAGTTTCTGTATGTCATGAGGAGGTAAAGGTCACAACTACTCTTCATCATCTCGAAGGTCTTCCTTCACCTTGTTGCGCACTGCTCCAATTGATCAGGAGCAGTGAGGTAATGACACTCTATCAGCATAAAACCAGCCAGCCTCCCTGTCTGTCTCTCCTCTGCTCTCTCTCACATAAAGCAGCCCACAGTCACATGTCACATGTCAACCTGCTCATGTGCCATCAAATCACCTAAATACGCTCTGTTCACCCTGTTGTCAGAAGGATTAGTGAAAAGGTCATGTACTTTTAGAGGTATCATCACCAAAGAGACAGGCAGCAGCTAGTGCTCTAATTTTAGTCATGTCTGTCATTTCCTTAAAAAGGTGTGACTGCAAAAGAGGAGAGGAGAGGAGAGGAAAGGAGAGGTAATTAAACTATGTTGTCTTTTTTTAATTAATCTGCTCTTTTTCTGCATTTCCTGAACGTACAAACCCCTACATGTTTCAGTTTTACAGACACCATACTGTGTTTCCGCTCACTCTTGACAAAGCCAGCTGGTTGCCAGCTGACCGGCCGGATCAGTGGCTGGTGTAGGACAGCAGCAGATGTGTGTATTATCCGTATGACCCATCCAAATTCCCTATATAAGAGGATCTCTCCACAGGTAACAGGCCATCTGTATGAAAAGCATACATGGATATCAAATGGTCTTTCTCAGCTCTGTGCCAACGCATTCTCGTTCAGGCAGGAGTGTGAAATGAGGATTGGCCTAACAAGAGAGTATGTGGTGCAGTTTAAAGGTTAAGACACTGACTGTAAACAGCAACAACCTGGGTTCAAGACTGCCTGGGAACCTATATTGCATCTTTCTCTTCCTTCATTGCCTGTCATCTTTCTACTATCTATGATAAATACTTCTGTCTATAATGTTGTTTAAAGTGTGTCTGTAATGGGATTGTGGTCAGCTATTCTCTTTGCAATAAGCTGATGCAAAACAAATGCAGAATGATCTACATTAATTGTAAATCATCTTCTCAAAAACATGTTTATGCTTTATAATTATAATTAAAATTGTAATTAATTTAATATGAAAAGTATATTGCAGTCAGTGAAGACAGCAGGTACCATGTACAAAGGTGGTACAGGTACAAAATTTAATCAAAATCATTGGATTCAAATTCTGATTGAAGACTTCACTCCTGAAATGTTTCTTTAGTTCAAGGAGTTCAAAGAAAATCAATGTTTTTATGTTTGTTTGAGGTGTACTCTCCAGGCCGGGGTTGGCTGAGAGATCTGCTAGACTTTCTGATATCACAGCAAATGTTTAATTCCCACCCCAGCTGTACTATGCTCCACACTGCTCAACGCTCCATCTCATAGGTATCGTATGAAACAACACATCAGTCCAACAGTTAGTGTCAAAAGTCAGTGTTTTCATTCTGAAATGAGTTTATTCATTGCAAATGGTAAGTAATAAGAAGCAGGATCAAGAGGAAGCCACTTTAAATGAATGACTGTACGAAAATGATTGTGTTGATCGGGGAGGGGGGCTGAATTGTACATTTCATTTCATAAAGAGGCAAGGCCCTCCTCATTCTTATTAATATTTTCTTTGGACCCTCCCCTCAACTTAGGAAAAACTGCAATACCCTCCCCACTGCAATATTTATGCAATCCCAAATGATAAAAATAAATCTGAATTAGATCTGATGATGCCTTATGTATGTGATCAGGTGTTTGAGTATATGTCATAATGAAACCAATATTAGAGTTATGTTTGTTGGCCTAAAAGAGTTGATGTACTGTAGGCTTGATGGCCCTGTAGAGCAGTGGTTTATAACTAAATGTGGCTGCATCTCGATAGAGACGTTTACTAAAAGATGTCCCAGCTGATAGTTAATGGTGTCTCAAATTAAGAGCAGCACCAGGCATAGGCTTGTAGTTAATACCTATCAACAGCAACAATAAAAAAGACATTGCACAAGACAAATAGGAGCAGCATCGTTTATTCATTTGAAGCTGAACTCCAAAAGCACTTTTATCTTGGTTACAGTATGTTACAATGGAGCCAAAGGAAGCCAATGATTTCTGCTCCAAAAAACATCAAAAGTGTCATAGTGCATAGTTGCACATTGCATTGGCATCATTTGTCAGAATTCCTAAACTTTCCTGCAGCCATTTCTGAAATGGAAATGAGGAAATGTCAAAGGACGCTGAGGCTTGACCTTGGATCAGTGTACAGTAATAATGAGGTAGTGAATGCTTACATTCAAGGGGACAAGGAGTGAAAGAGTGTAGTGTTCAAATAGCATATCACAGGACTAGCTGTCACCTCTCGGGAAAATCAAATTAGGAACACTCTAAAGAAGTGCCCTGTAGCTAAACTTGCAACTAGTCTCAAAACACAAGTGTTTTTTGTCTGGGATGCTCCACTTTTTTTTTTTTTAAATGCTGGGATTCGTGACTGTCTTTTTTTAAAACACATAAGTCAACTGACTAACCACTGACATCAACACTTCTGTCAACATACTTTTTTTGTTTGGTGGAAACAGAAATCATTATAGGCTGTAAAACATTTGGTTAATATTTTAGAGATTAAGCAATGTTGACAATTCTATTCATTAGGCTTAACATATGTACCGCTGTCCTCATAGAGCTTCAAATGGTGCCTGAATTTTCAGCCATTGCAACAACAAGATGATGGGCGTGACCCTAAAACACAGAGATGATTCAAGTCCAGTCAAGCTGAGTCCAATCAAGTCCAGTTGAGATGAGGTGAGAATGAAACAGTTGATCTTAGTTAAAATTGGTATCAAAATAAGTACATGTAATTCTGAAAGCAGAATTAAGGATGCAATGCTGTCTTACCTGTCCTTTATGTTTTTCTTGAGGCTACAGACCAATACGCTGAAAAAGAAGAAGATAAAATGTCTCAGGCTATGCCAGGCCCAGAAAACGAACTCTGGAGTGTGCCTGATTATCAACTCCAATCTGGGGGAGACAGAGAAGACATACTGAAATACACCAAGTCGAATTACAACACATTTCTAATTGCTAATTTGATGCTAGTTTTTCTGTACAAGGGAATAATCAAACCATAGCTATAACCATAACTTAGCCATGACCTAAACCACCCATAAAGTGTTTCATGGATGCCTTTAGATCTGTCTTTAAGTGTTATATGCCTGTTTCTTTGTCCTAAGCTCAACTGTTTGCTCACTCTAACCTTAAATCTATTGGATAGGTAGGAGAGCGGTTAAATAATGTTTTTTCCCAAAATATCAAACTGTTTCTTTAAATCTGAGGGAAAATAAAGGTTATTTTGCCCATTTGCAAATATGTGTGACGAACAGAAGTAGACATGAAAGTTTCAGTGCACACAACTGTGGTGTCCTCATTAGTTTTTAGAGTCCTGTCTGTGTTATGTACTGTATTTTCAGCGTATTTATTACCTCAGCCTACTGTGGAGTACGGCGTAAAATGACAGCATGAGAGGAAGGAGCAGGTACGATAGGAACTTCGCAGGGAGTCCAAACATGCTCAGGTAACTCACCACATCTCCCAGCAGAACTGAAACACAAATGTTGACAAAAGCAATTTTTACCAATGGTTAATGTTACAATCTGAATGGTTTGCTTCAGCCTATATACCAAAATTAACGTGACATACTGGAACTTACAAATAATAGTGGCGATAAAAGCTGCTCTACTAAATGTAGTTAACTGATTGCTGTTGTGGATTTCTGAATCTGTATTTACAAACTTAATCTGATAAACTGCAGACAGATTATAATTTAATGTAATAATTTTTCTGTACATCCAAACCAGAAATCAGAGCAGGCTGTAAAACCCTGTCTGTTTAGTGTGTGTGTGTGTGTGTTTGTGTGTGTGTGTGTGTGTGAGTGCCGGCCGTACCATTCTTTACCATGTCAAAGCGGAAAGGAGGTTCTTTAATTGGATGACTTCCATTTGATTCATGCTCAGTAGAGTTGCCCGTCTGCATGTGTCTGTTGTCTATAAAAGATGTAAATTTAGCCTTCTCCTCTTCCACCTCCTTCTCCTCCTCTTCCTCTATGGTGGTCTCCAGATGCATCCATGTCTTAGTTTGGTCATAGTTAAATGGCCCTGGGGATACTTTGTGTATCATCAAATATGGGGTGAGATCTGCACATGAGGGAAGGGCATGAAAGAGAAATAAGAGAAAGTAGATTAGAATGAGTCTGTACGTAAAAAAAATTGACAGTGTCTTGAATTCTGTGATTCTCCCCTATATTTTGACCCACCATTGCGCAGAAGGAAATTAATGGCATCTTCGTAGCCTCTGAAATAGGCTTGTTCCAGAGTCTAAAAAGAGAAAGAACAACACACAAACAGAATTACATGTTACAAAATTATCCTGCAGAGACTTTTTCATAGCATGATTTTTGGACAAGTGCCCCTAGTTCACACTGATTCATTAACATCAACACAATAGACTGAGAACAAAAATTTTTACACGGAGAGTTTAGCATTCAGTGAGATACAAAATGGGTCTGACCTCTGAAGCCATGGGGTAAAGAGCATTGATGATCCTGAAGCTGTTAGCCATGTTGCCCTTCAGGGTGGCTCCACTAACCACCATGTTCCACATGCAAGATGTGTCTGCGGGGCAGATGTCAATCTCTCCAGAGAACGGAGACACGGTCAAGGTATGACTGCGGGGCACAGGCAGTAGAGGCTGCATGCAGCTGAAACCCCCATCTAAATAATGCTGAGTGATAAGATAACATATATTATGATACAGATCAAACATTGTGCTCCAAGTGAGTCTGTGAGAAGGGCATCAAACACTCACTACTCCTTTGAAGGATGGAGGCAGGATACCGCAGTACCCAGGCACGAAGCAACTACATAGCAGAGCCTAAGGACATAATACATCAATTACAAGTGTTTCCAAACTGCATGGGGTTCATACGAATCAATAAGGTGCGGACCTGTAGTGCAAACTCACCTGTACTACGTCCTCTTTGGACTGAAATTCAGACATCAAAATGTGCTTGCCATCAATCAGGCGGGTCATAGCCACAGCAAGACGACCACTGGCCAGTTGGTGCGCATCAGACGGAAGATATTTGTGTAAAACACACTCTAACCAGTGGAACACATTGACTGAGGGGTTAAAAGGCCCGAGTGTAAAAGCCTTCATATGTTTAGCAAAATGCAGCATCTCGTCCAGAATGGTAACTGCAAAATAGAGAACTTTGAGTAAGAAATAATATTTTCAAAAAACAGGTAGATTTAGAAGAAATGATAAAGTGACTTACTTAGGCTTATTCGACAGACCACAGCAGCTGCTACCAGTGATCCAGCAGATGCACCCAGAACACAAGGTGCTGTGCGAAGTATCCAAGGTGCATAATTTAGGAAGCACTGGGCAACCCCTAACTGGTAGGTGGCCATGAATCCAGATCCAGAGAAGGAGATGGACGGAGGAACTTCACCATAATGACAAGTGGAAACTCCTAGAGCCATTTTCTAGAGCTTTTCAGTTGAAATTGTTAAATTGTTTAATTGTAGACGCTGAAAAGCATTTGTGCTGTGGCACAACTTCTACTCTCTTTAGACAGAAGACTGAGTTAAAGCAGGCTGACAGAAGTTATCCTGTGAAAAGTGGGTGATGGTTTTTTAAACAAATCTCATTTACACATACCATATTGGTCATGCCCATGTGATAAAACATATAACACTCTCAATGACCTTTTGTCTGTTTCTAGGCCTAAATATAAAACTATTTTGGTTTGCTTATATCAGACTGGCTTCAATGGGAGCCAGTCTGATATAAGCAAACTGAATGGCTCCCATTGAAGCCAGTTCTGATATAAGCAAACCAAACTGGCTTCAATGGGACTGGCTTCAATAGGAGTTACTGCTAAATAAACAAAAAGCTCTAGATCTCTGTAAATGCTGAATTGATTAATGAAAAATACAAATCAACGAAAGTACACATAAACAAAAACTGACTTTAACAAGACCTTTATTTTAGTGCTTTTAGTACAGCTTCGAAGGAAAAGATTTTTTTTAGGATTTCTGTTTTCAAAAGGACAATTTAAGCACTATACTCACAAATTATTAAGCTACATTGAAAATATGACTGTGCCAAATAAATCTTTGAATTTTGGAATGTTATTAGTTTCAACAGAATTATTAACTTAGGAAAATCTAAGTTTCTTTAATTTTCAACTGTACCTTTTTTTATTTTTTTATTTTTGTTTTGTTTTGTATTTTTGTCTGTTACCTAATCAAGGGAACAAACATAAATATTTTCATCTGACTCTTCTGGGTCATTTTCTTTATCCTACTTTGTCCATTTTTTCTGAAAAAAAAATAAATATATTTTTTCCTATATTAATAAAACACAAAGTCATCGGTTTCATATGATGAAATAAAGTAAATTTAAAAAACTTTCCGTGGAAGTAGTCATCGGTTTCATATGATGAAATAAAGTACATTTTAAAAATAAAGTAAAATAATTACACAATGTCTTAATTTCTTGGGGATAAAGTTATGTATCAGCATTTCAGCCACTGGTTACTATGCCACCACAGCACCCCCTGCAGGTACTGATGCCAGTTTTGACATGGGGATTAGGCAAGAAGGAGTACAATGAAAGTTTGTGTTTTCTTCACATGTTGCCTATATTTTATGAGCTTACCAATGCATTAAGTGATACATTTAGCCAAAAACACAAGCCTTTTTTAGTTAAGGAACCGTCTAGTTTTGACTCGTCTGTTCTTGCCTTTTTGGTTGTCTGTGCACTACGGCCCAGCTCAGGAGCTCTCCGCACCAAGACGGTGGCAAAATTCCATTCTAATTTTCATCTCAACAACAAATTAACGATACAATATATGTTAAACGTAATTTAATAATCTGAACATTGCCCTGTTCAAAAAAACTTTATACGTGAATGTATTCATCAAATTTGGGTACTGAGGGTGACACCAAAGTGATAATGACTACTTGTAAAAAAACTGACCAAACTCCGTTTCTATGACATACAAAATATTTATTTTATAAAGCAGGAGAAAACACTATTGTTTAGCCTAAGGCAGATCCCAAATTTTAACTTTTTTTTTTTTTTTAACAACAAACAACACAAACAAATACCTTCAGGTTAATAAAGGGCAAACTATTGTAAGAACTTGTACAAACCGGCTTTCAAACTGCACCACATTATTTTTGTGTGAACACGAATAATAACTCCTGCCTCATTCTATCTAAGAACAGTCTGCTAAGAAACTGACACAACCTTGTAGTCATTCCCATCACCTAGCTGCGAGACTTAATATATGAAAAATAAGAGCATTATTTGTAACAGCAATTATGTTGAGCAAGCCTGAGAAATTTAAGTTCGGATGATTATTTAGCTGGTTGAATATCGATGTGATTTCTTTCACATTTTTCGTTGTCCCTTATTATTAGTGTTCATCTGATCACAGTAATACATACATTGATCACAGTAAAATGAAAAGCAATCTCACAGTGCAAAAATTCCTGACAATACACCTAACAGTGAATTCTGTCAAACCTGTACCTGCCTGGTTTATTTTCTGATTCTGAAACCAAAAATAAATACAGCACAATCTCCTTTCTATTGTGTAATCATTTGTGCTGTTGTAATGTATTTGGTACAGCTAATGCAGTTTTTTTCTATCTCACAGGAGCACCAGTTGGAGGAGGCTGTGAAGAAGCACGATCAGGGGAAACCTCAAAATGGTCCCCACTGAACTCATGTGAAGGACTGCTGTCTGGAAAGTCCCCATCCGAAGGTGGAGTGTGTTCTGGGGACCCAGCGGGGTCAGCCTGCTGTTTCGAGGAGTTTGGGAGTTTCAGAAACCTGAGGGGAGCCAGATAGGAGGCAATAACAATGAATTTGCATGCTGCTGTGAGGAAAAGACAGACAGTCAATGAGAAAGAGAAAGGGACAGAAACCTGAAGAGGAGTTTTTGTCCCCGTTCCTTTTTGATGATGTTGAGCTTGTAATAGTGCCGCAAAGCACGGGACATCTTCTCGTAAGTCATATTGTCTCGGTTCTGTAAAAAGAGATCACACATCATCAAGAGCCTGCGTGACACCCATTACGACCAGCTGCCCCGTCAGATGAACCACGCAGACCTACAGTATGTGCTCACCTTGTGGTTTCCCCAGAGACGTGCCAGTCCATTGGGGTCGACCACCCGGAACACCAGGTTGTCCTGGTCTTCCCATCGAATGTATTCTTGGTAACGGTCGTCACACAGTAGCTGATACACATAGTCCCACAGCAGTCTGCACTCTGGCAATGATTAAAGCAGCAATATGGTTTAGAACTAAAGACACATTGCCAAAACTTACAGGACTACGATCAATAATTCTTACTTAAAGCTCTATTAAGTTTCCATTTTGCAAGGGATTTTTATTATTTTCAAATACAACGCAATCTCAAAGCCTTGTACATATCTAAGCATGTGTGCATCTGGAAGCTTGTCACTCTTATAAAGCTCGTTTAGACACTACAAGTGAATAAAATGACTAATTTCAATCACCCACCCAGTCTGACATCGATTTGCAGGTAAGAGCCACGTTCATTCATTGTTTCAGGTGGCAAGGAGGACAGCAGAGGTTAAAATGTGGCTGAAGAACAATGTTACAGAAAGCCAAAGAGATATTTTTTCCTTAGGCAAGGTAAAGCCAGGGTGTGCAAAGTGAATATGTCAGTGAATATTGAATATTAGACTTTACATCTTTAGATGGTAGGGAAGAGCAATTCATGCACAAATATGTTGCTCTGAGTCTTATGGATGTCTCATGTCTAAAAGCTAATAGTATGTAAAAGAAAGAACAGACAGACAAAAGTTTTTTTTACCCCTTAGTGGTCAAAAATTGCTTGATGCAGTTTTAAAAAGGAAGTCCAGTTTTAATCTGTGCACCTTCTCTAGGGACAAAATACATTTATTTTTGTATATTTTCCAAATGAAGACTGTAGTACAACTCTTAATAAATTAACATAACAGTACCTGGGATGCGGCCGTTGGCTTTGTGCAGTTGGCTCCTTGATGTCGCTCGACTGGACAGGTTGAGGGGTTCCTGGATGATGCTCTCTGTTTGAGGAGGACACTGAATTTGGCTGTGGGGCAATGTAGAGACAGCCGCTGATCCATCTAAGAGAGAGCGAGGAAGATACAGAGAGCAACAAAGGGAGAGGGCCAGAAAATCAGACATCACAGTGAATCATTATACCTGTAGGCCACTATATTTGTGGTATAGTAGTTTGATATACCCACTAATATGCGTGAGTGGAGCAGAGTAACTGTATAAGGTCAAGGGACAATCTCTGAGAGGTAACTTGGGCTGTGGATGGCTGCTCACAGTGGTTACGATAGCTGCCGACACTGCATTGGTGAAAGTGACGCAAACTGTGAGAGAGAAATATGAGGAAGTGTGAGAAAAAGCTGAACTGAAAGCAAAAGTGATTTTACAGCTGCTTCAAAGGGGTGTAGCAAAGGCTTATCCAATGTTTAACTTGAGGAGGTTGTTTTATTACTTGACTACAGTAGATAGTACAAAGTGATTGTTCTGGACTCACACACATCCTTCTTCCTATAATGGAAAGCACCTTTTTGTGGTAGGAACAATTAAGAAATGTGTGTGCTTGTGTTCCTCTACTGAAGGGCAAAATGTCCTCAACAATAGAAAATAACAAAGTACTTTCACTTAAGCACTGTACGTATGCACAGTTTTGAGGTGCCAGTACTTAAGTATTTCCATTTATTGCTACTTTATAGGGAAATGCTGCACTTTTTGCTCCTCTACGTGTATCTGATGGGCGCAGAAGCAAATACATTTTTTTACATAAAAACATAGCACATTAAATATGAATAATAAATCCAACACAAAGGCGATGGTCCTCACATGAACAAGAAAAACTATAGTGGAAAGTAAATTTTAGTTTAGTTTGACTTGCATATGGGTGGAGGGTAGGCACGCACTGATCAGGGTCAGGCTTCTGAGTCTAGGGATAAGAAGTCGATGGAGTAAAACAAAAGCAGGGGAGAGAATGAATTCCTGCATGGTGTTTTTTGTACATGCGGCTGATCAGGAAGTATCTGCAACTACAATATAACCAGTATAAACAAGTTTAATTTGATACGCAACAATCTCGAGCAATTAACTGTGTGTGGACACTGTGTATTTATGTGTGTGTTGTCTTTGCACTGCCCTACACTCTGTACAACTAGCCTGTGCATGCAGTACAAAACAATCCTGTTCTGTATATGGATAGATTGTTGTCCAGATCTTGCCTGTATATAATACCTGTATGTGTAGATTTGATTATATTTGTTTAATTATTATTATTTGATTAATTATAAATTACTTAGCAACGTTGGATCAAATATATATTCCTGATCTGCTTGAAGAATACCCCTTAGATCTTTAGGAAGTGGTTTTAACTATTATTCTGCACACAGATGGCGCCAGCTACCAGATGGTTTTAAATGTGCCACAACATTTGCCACTTTCGAATCTAGACTAAAAACTCTAAACTAAAAACTTGGTTTCTCTACTGAACTTTTAGTTCCTTTATTGAATTTGGGACATCTTATTACCACACTGTAAAAGCACTATAGCTCTGTGTTTGATCTTTTATTTTATTTCTGTTTTATCTCATTTTATTCTATTTTTATGGATCAAATGTTCCCTGTAAGTTTTCTATTACAAATATAGTCACCTTGCTCTACTGAGAATCGGAGTCACATTTCCTCTATGTGTCAACATACTTTGTCAGTAAAGCAGATTCTGAGTGTGACTGATCAGAAATACCTGGGGTGTCATTGACGGTGGGAAGCTGGGGCTTTTGGACACTGCTCCTGTGGATCCGGCAGCTGGCTTGACTCTGGCTGTGTTCATTTGCCGGGGAGGGAGATGCGTTTTGAGGGTCACAGACAACACTCCTCCTTTGTTGTTTCACACACTGAAGGATCTCATACAGAACATCACCTACAGTAAACCAGGGAGTGCAGATGAAAACACAGGCACAATACCAGTCAGCACGCTCCGTTTTTGCATTCATACTCATTCCTACCTGAGCTGGGGCAGCGGCGTCGGAAGTCTTCCTTAGTGAGCAGGCACAGGGCTCGGCCGTTCATCTCAAAGTGTCCCTTCTCTGGCCGGCGCAGTGAGTACTCCTTCTGAGCCCAGTGGAGCCAGTGGGCAACATCCTCTTTATCCCACAGAGATGGGTTTATTCCTAGAAAACAGATGCGCATGATTCAAAAACACACAGTTACTGGCGGCATTTTTGCTGGTTGAGGGTGCTGCAGTGATTGCATGTGATTTGGAGAGTTATCTTCCAGGTGAACAAAGCATATGTCAAAACAGAGAGAGAAGAGATTTTGACTCACGCAGCC